>NC_068282.1:1059032-1066532 GCF_025860055.1 Xyrauchen texanus
CTGAGGCGCAGGCGCTGCGGGCGCAGGGGCGCAGGCGCAGGCGCCGCAGGCGCACGGGCGCGGGCCGGGCGCGCCAGGCGCGGGCCGCGCGGGGCGCGCAGGCGCGGAGCGCGCAGGCGCGGGCCGCGCAGGCGCGGGCCTGCACAGCGCGCAGGCCGCACCGAGCCGCGAGCAGGCCGCGCAGGCGCAGGCGCGCAGACGCGCAGGCGCAGGCGCGCACGGGCGCGCAGGCCTGCAGGCGCAGGCCTGCAGGCGCAGGCGCGCGGGCGCAGGCTGCGCGGCGCGCAGGCCGCAGGCGCAGAGGCGCGCAGGCGCAGGCGCACAGGCGCAGGCTGCAGGCGCACAGGGCCGCACAGGCCTGGGCACGCAGGCGCAGGCGCACAGGCGCACAGGCTGGGGCGCACAGGCGCGCAGGCCGCAGACGCGCAGGCCTGGAGCGCGCAGGCGCGCAGGCTGGCGCGCGCAGGCGCAGGCGCGCAGGCGCGCAGGCGCAGGCGCGCAGGCGCAGGCGCGAGGCCGCACGCAGGCCGCGAGCGAGCTGGGCCGCGCAGGCGCGCAGGCGCGGGCGCGCAGGCGCGCAGGCGCAGGCGCACGGGCGCAGGCGCGCTGGGCACGCAGGCGCGGGGCGCGCAGGCGCACGGGCGCGCAGGCGCGCTGGGCGCCTGGGCGCGCAGAGCGCACGGCGCCGGCTGGACGCGCGCAGGCTGCAGCCGCGCAGGCGCGCAGGGCACAGGCGCACAGGCACAGGCGCGACCTGGCACGCAGGCACAGACGCACAGGCCGCAGCACCTGGAGCCTGGGCCTGAGCCTGGGCACTGCGAGCGCACAGGCACTGGAGCTGCGCAGGCACACAGGCCTGGGCGCGCAGGCCATGGGCCGCACCAGGCCGACGCTAGGCACGCGCCAGGCGCATGGCGCACAGGCCTGGGCCTGCAGGCACAGGCCTGGGCCTGGGCGCGCTGGGCCGCAGACGCGCAGGCCTGGGCACTGGCTGGGCACCAGGCCTGAGGCCTGGGCCGAGGCGCAGGCCGCAGAGGCCAGGCAGCCGCAGGCCAGACCGCACTGGGCGCAGGCGCGCACCTGGGCGCAGCCGTGCGGGCACTGGGCGCGACGCGCAGGCCTGGGCCGCGCCAGGCGCTGGGGCGCAGGCGCGCTGGGCCACGCAGGCACTGGCGCACTAGGCCTGGGCGCAGGCCTGGAGGCACAGGCGCCAGGCCGCAGGCGCCAGACGCACAGGCCTGGGCACGCAGGCCTGGAGCGCACAGGCACCAGGCCTGGGCACGCAGCCTGAGGCACAGACGCACAGGCGCAGGCCTGGGCCACCGAGCCTGGGCCGCACCAGGCCACTGGACTGAGGCCTGGGCACCTGGGCCTGAGCGCACAGGCCGCGCAGGCGCACAGGCCTGGGCGCAGCGCCAGGCCTGGGCGCAGGCGCACCAGACGCACAGGCGCGCAGGCTGGGCCTGCAGGCGCACTGGGCGTACGGAGCACGCAGGCCAGGCGCACTGGGCCTGGGCATGCACTGGCGCACTGGGCCGCACAGGCCAGGCCACGCAGGCTGGGCGACAGGCGCAGGCGCTGAGGCGCAGGCGCGCAGGCAGGCGCTGGGCGCAGGCGCCTGGGCCGCAGGCGCACTGGGCACACAGGCCTGGGCCTGGGCGCACTGGGCACTGGGCGCGGGCCGCAGGCGCACCGGGCGCACAGGCGCAGAGCCTAGGCGCGCAGGCGCAGACGCGCAGGCCGAGGCCTGGGCGCACGGACGCAGGGCCTGGGCACTGGGCGCGACAGGCGCAGGCGCACGAGGCTGGGCGCGCAGGCGCGCAGGCGCAGACGCGCAGGCGCACAGGCGCAGGCGCGCAGGCCTGGGCACGGGCGCGCAGGCCTGGGCGCGCAGGCGCACAGGCCTAGGCGCACCAGGCCTGCAGAGGCGCAGGCGCGCAGGCCTGGAGCCGCGCAGGCGCGCAGGCGCAGAGCCGCAGGCCGCGCAGGCGCAGACGCGCAGGCGCATGGGCCTGAGCACTGCGCACAGAGCGCAGCAGGCGCAGGCGCGCAGGCGCACAGGCCTGGGCGCACAGGACGCAGGCGCTGGGCGCACAGGCGCACAGGCACTGGGCGCGCAGGCGCTGGACCGCACAGGCGCCAGGCGCAGACGCGCAGGCTGGGCGCACAGGCGCACAGGCCTGGGCGCGCAGGCGCGCAGGCCTGGGCCGCACAGGCTGGACGCCGGACGCAGCAGGCCTGAGCGCACAGGCACTGCAGACGCACAGACGCACAGGCACGGACCACAGGCCACAGGCACAGGCCGCGGGCAGCACACGCGGGCCACGCAGACACACAGGCGCAGACCGCACAGGCCAGGCACAAGGCCACAGGCGCAGGCGCGCAGGCGCAGACACACGGAGCACACAGGCACACGAGCACACAAACACAAACACACAAGCACAAACACACAAACACACAAGCACAAACACACAAGCACAAACACACAAACACACAAACACACAAGCACAAACACACAAGCACAAACACACAAACACACAAGCACAAACACACAAGCACAAACACACAAACACACAAGCACAAACACACAAACACACAAGCACAAACACACAAGCACAAACACACAAACACACAAGCACAAACACACAAACACAAACACACAAGCACAAACACACAAACACACAAGCACAAACACACAAGCACAAACACACAAACACACAAACACAAACACACAAACACACAAACACAAGCACAAACACACAAGCACAAACACACAAGACACACAAGCACAACACAAACACAAACACACAAGCACAACACACAAGCACAAACACACAAGCACAACACATAAGACACACAACACACAATAACACGATGTACAGTGATGCAGTGTGTATGTGTGTGTATGAGTGTGTGTGTGTGTGTGTGTGCATGTGTGTATAGCATGTGTGTTTGTGTGTATGTAAATATAAAATAAATAAATAATAAATATTTGCTTAGAAAGCCCCTCATATAACAATAATCCAATATATAATGATGAAATAATTATACATAGTTAACTTTAATTATTTAAAAAAGTATACAGCAACTGAGACTTGTCCTGCCCCATCTGAGGAGAGTAACCGCGCCACCACGAGGACCTAAGAAGTACTGGGAATTGGGCATTCCAAACTGGGGAGAAAAAAACATAAAATACACCCACAGATAGCCACCACCCCCCACACACAAACACCCCCCACACACACACACACACACACGCCCCCACACACACACACACGCCCCCCACACACACACACACACACGCCCCCCCACACACACACACACACACACACACGCCCCCACACACACACACACACACACGCCCCCACACACACACACACACGCCCCCACACACACACACACACACGCCCCCCCACACACACACACACACACACGCCCCCCACACACACACACACACACACACGCCCCCCACATCCACTTTCACTTTGTGCTCGCAGGAAAATGTAGCTTAGAATTGTAGATGTAGTTCACCGTCATTGTGCACCGTCAACTTGTATCAGTCAGCGCTACATTTCCCAAAAGCATCGTAAGCTTAAATAGATCATAGAAACCATTCACGCCAACGACCTTTACGGACTTACAACCCTTTACGTTTTGGGAAACACAGCCCAGGTCGGTTAATCGGCACATATCTGACCATTTCCTGATTATCGGTATGTATCAGTATCCTCAAATGTCAATGACAAAAATCAGATCAATGGATACATTGTCTCAATTCTTTCCACTTGAAAAAAAAACGACCACATTTTTCTGGAATGCTCTTATGTTGTTTGAGCCCAGTCACAATGGACCTGTGTGTGTGCGTGTGTGTGTGTGTGCGCCACTGACCATAGCAAACACACTCTCTTCTGGGGGAAGCTGGACCGAATTAAAGGCGTGTGATGCTCCTTTAGTCTAATTAAGAAATAAGCAAAGCTGAGCGAGTGTTTTATTCAACACCCAGAGCTGCTGACGGGCGTCCAAAACCAGCCACACACACACACACACACACACACACACGGCTGCTGCAGCCAGTTCTTCATGCCCAAACACACTCACACAAACTTCAGGGCTCGGACCGCAAGACATTGAGTTCGTCTCATATATATTATTCCGACGAGGGCTCCATTCGAATCAGGAGCAGCAGAGACCCGGAGATACACGCTGGCATCAAAGAGGGGAAGAGAGGAGGAAGTCTGCTCTCAGAAATGATACAAATTCTCTGGAGACAATCAGTTCACTCATGGAGAATAAATGCAGGAACATATTTTACAGAGTACACAACAGGATTTACAATGACTACATGTGGTCGAGTCAACGTGAAACAGCATTCACAACCCATTTCACTTCCATAATGTCGTGCATTTCCGAGGGAAACAGGATATTCAATGAGAGCAATAAATGATGAAGGGTCAACAGTGCGGTATTTTTCGACTTCCTGTTTCAGTAGGAAACAAGTCAACAAGTCAGGAAAGATAACTTCATTTCTCAAGGCAATTTATAGAGTCTTAAATAGAGAGAAAAATGGCCGACAGCGACAGCCTTGAGCAAGAGTGAACGCCGCCTGGATGATGTGGCACCAGGTCACTGGCATCCTATGCGACCGACGCATGCCCACGCACCTCAAGGCAAAGGTCTACAAGACGGTCGTCTGCCCAGTCGCCCTCTATGGAGCACAATACTGGCCTGCGACCACCAAGCATGAACAGGTCCTACACACGCATGCTCAGGTGGACACTTGGACTGGACCACGTTATGAACGAGGATGTCAGGAAGATCATGGGAGTGGCACTGATCATGGAGAAGATGAGAGAAGCTCGCCTCCGATGGTATGGCCATGTGACCCGAAGCGAGGAGGAGTCAGTGGCGTGGAGAGCACAGCGGCTCAGCCACGATGGAAAATGGAGGCACGGGCGACCAAAGAAGAGGTGGATGGATCGAATCAAGGAACGTCAACGTCGCCCCCAGGGATGCCCTGGATCGGAGAAGGTGGAGAGCGGCTTGCTGGAAAGCGGACAATGCACCTGAAAAATGGCATAAGACATTAAGTCTTGTTTTTAGAGAAATCAAACCAAATTTGGTGCAATTTATGCTTAAAATGTGAAAAAAACATTTGCCAATGGAGTCGAGTTTTTTTTTCTTACCTCATTGGAAAATCGTTTTTTTCCTGTTATAAGCATAAACGTTACACACGCAAAAAAGAAGACAAAGTATCTTGTGTCTTTGTACCTCTCAAGTAAATGTATCTTGTTTTAAGAATGGAGTGGTGGTGGTTTAGTGGGTTTAAGTGGGTGGTTTAAGCACATAACTGGTAATCAGGAGGTCGCTGGTTTGATCCCCACAGTCACCACCATTGTGTCCTTGAGTAAGACACTTAACTCCAGGTTGCTCCGGGGGGATTGTCCCTGTAATAAGTGCTCTGTATAATACATTGGTACTCAGAAGGTTGCTGGTTTGATCCCCACAGTCACCACCATTGTGTCCTTGAGTAATACACTTAACTCCAGGTTGCTCCGGGGGGATTGTCCCTGTAATAAGTGCACTGTATAATACATTGGTACTCAGAAGGTTGCTGGTTTGATCCCCACAGTCACCACCATTGTGTCCTTGAGTAAGGCACTTAACTCCAGGTTGCTCCGGGGGGATTGTCCCTGTAATAAGTGCACTGTATAATACATTGGTACTCAGAAGGTTGCTGGTTTGATCCCCACAGTCACCACCATTGTGTCCTTGAGTAAGACACTTAACTCCAGGTTGCTCCGGGGGGATTGTCCCTGTAATAAGTGCTCTGTATAATACATTGGTACTCAGAAGGTTGCTGGTTTGATCCCCACAGTCACCACCATTGTGTCCTTGAGTAAGACACTTAACTCCAGGTTGCTCCGGGGGGATTGTCCCTGTAATAAGGGCTCTGTATAACACATTGGTACTCATAAGGTTGCTGGTTTGATCCACACAGTCACCAACATTGTGTCCTTGAGTAAGACACTTAACTCCAGGTTGCTCTGGGGGGATTGTCCCTGTAATAAGTGCTCTGTATAATACATTGGTACTCAGAAGGTTGCTGGTTTGATCCACACAGTCACCACCATTGTGTCCTTGAGTAAGACACTTATCTACAGGTTGCTCTGGGGGGATTGTCCCTGTAATAAGTGCTCTGTATAATACATTGGTACTCAGAAGGTTGCTGGTTTGATCCCCACAGTCACCACCATTGTGTCCTTGAGTAAGGCACTTAACTCCAGGTTGCTCCGGGGGGATTGTCCCTGTAATAAGTGCACTGTAAGTCACTTTGGATGCCAAATGCATAAATGTAATGTAAATGTATGTTTCGATATTTTCAAGGAAAATAAAACAAAAATACTCATTAAGAAAGTACATTTTTTTGCAGTGTAGAGACCACTTTAGTGCATTTACCGAACAATCCATCATTTTGCTCCATTAAGACTTTTATAAAAAATTTTTTAGAAAATACATTTATATTTTCAGGTATAAAATAACTAATACTGTAGGTGTACACAAGCATAAATGACTAAATCTACTAAAAGCCACGGGGCTCAGTGGTAAAGATGCTAGCTATCATGCCGGGTTCGAATCCAGGGCGTGCTGAGTGACTCCAGCCAGGTCTCCTTAGCAACCAAATTGGCCCGGTTGCTAGGGAGGGTAGAGTCACATGGGGTAACTTCCTCGTGGAAATGATAATGTGGTTCTCGCTCTCGGTGGGGCGTGTGGTGAGTGACTCCAGCCAGGTCTCCTTAGCAACCAAATTGGCCCGGTTGCTAGGGAGGGTAGAGTCACATGGGGTAACTTCCTCGTGGAAATGATAATGTGGTTCTCGCTCTCGGTGGGGCGTGTGGTGAGTGACTCCAGCCAGGTCTCCTTAGCAACCAAATTGGCCCGGTTGCTAGGGAGGTTAGAGACACATGGGGTAACCTCCTCGTGGTCGCTATAATGTGGTTCTCGCTCTCGGTGGGGCGTGTGGTGAGTGACTCCAGCCAGGTCTCCTTAGCAACCAAATTGGCCCGGTTGCTAGGGAGGGTAGAGTCACATGGGGTAACCTCCTCGTGGTCGCTATAATGTGGTTCTCACTCTCGGTGGGGCGTGTGCTGAGTGACTCCAGCCAGGTCTCCTTAGCAACCAAATTGGCCCGGTTGCTAGGGAGGGTAGAGTCACATGGGGTAGCCTCCTCATGGTCACTATAATGTGGTTTTCGCTCTCGGTGGGGCGTGTGCTGAGTGAGTCCAGCCAGGTCTCCTTAGCAACCAAATTGGCCCGGTTGCTAGGGTGGGTAGAGTCACATGGGGTAACCTCCTCGTGGTCGCTATAATGTGGTTCTCGCTCTCGGTGGGGCGTGTGGCGAGTTGTGCGTGGATGCCGCGGAGAATAGTGTGAAGCCTCCACATGCGCTACGTCTCCGTGGTAACGCGCTCAACAAGTCACATGATAAGATGCGCGGATTGA
>NC_068282.1:1071532-1096532 GCF_025860055.1 Xyrauchen texanus
GGACATGAACTTTATCACCACCTGCTGGTGGAATCTCCAAACTGCAAGTGCAGGAACTGATGTTAGACTTAGCGCTGAGGTAAGACGTGCTTTTAAAATAACCAATTTCCCAGGAAAATAGCAATTTGTGCTTTGCGCCACTTCATTTACATACAATACACCCACAGAAAGCGCAAACACTCCAATCCACGCCCACCTGCACTGGCACGAAAATATTTGAATTAGCGCTCTCACTGAAGATGTTGCACGTGGTCGTAGCGAAATAGAAGAGTCCAATAATAGAGCCCAACAAAGACAAACAGCAAAAATTAAATATTAAAAGCAATAATGAAATATTTTGCTACAGTAAACACCGTCCAAATGAAGCAATTCACTGAAACGATTCAGACTTCCCAGAACTCAATATGCAAAAGAGTATTTTAGGAGAGCGTATTAAATTATGTCCTCAGCTTAGAGTGTAATATGTAAACAAAAACTGTAACATTTGATCATGCTACACTGCTACTAAATAAGAAAAAGTAGCTTGTTCCTGGACAACAAACAGTTACTGTAACGCTGCTAAAAAACAAATGGTGTTACATTTGTAACGTCAGCTACTTTTAGTTACGGGGTCTTTCACACTCGCTCTCTTGGAGGTGGATTGTGACGTCACAAATTGGCAGAACTCATGAATATTAATTAGGTTATGTGCAGATAAAGATAAATAATCTTTTACTGCGTCTTAATGACCGATTTAAGCATTCCAATAAATATTTGGTCTTGATCCATACATCTAACACTGTTAGTGACTGGTGTAGTGGTCTAAGCACATAACTGGTAATCAGGTAATCAGGAGGTTGCTGGTTCTAACCCCACAGTCAGCACCATTGTGTCCTTGAGTAAGACACTTAACTCCAGGTTGCTCCGGGGGGATTGTCTCTGTAATAAGTGCTCTGTATAATACGTTGGTACTCAGAAGGTTGCTGGTTCGATCCCCACAGTCACCACCATTGTGTCCTTGAGTAAGACACTTAACTCCAGGTTGCTCCGGGGGGATTGTCTCTGTAATAAGTGCTCTGTATAATACGTTGGTACTCAGAAGGTTGCTGGTTCGATCCCCACAGTCACCACCATTGTGTCCTTGAGTAAGACACTTAACTCCAGGTTGCTCCGGGGGGATTGTCCCTGTAATAAGTGCTCTGTAAGTCTCTTTGGATAAAAGCATCTGCCAAATGCATAAATGTAAATGTAAATATAAATGTTAGTACTGGGGTTTTGGTCACTGGATAAATGCTAGTATAGCTTTAGCCAGATTGACTCAATGGCCGCATGGTCAACTTTTCTACTCTAGAGGAGCGAGTAGAGCGTAGATTGCGGGTCTGAATGCACGACAGAACATCAGCGCCCGCTGTCACTCAACGCCACTAATAACAGACGCATCGAGGACTCCAGCATTAAACTCCAGCACTGGATCACCCACGAACAAGCAAAATAGAAACTCCTTACATTTACCTGATGAAAGAGACAAAAACACATTGAAACTGACGACTTCTGCTGACAAGTTTTTCTTTACCGCACTTTTGGCGCGCTGTCAAACTAGCAAGCACAAGGACACACGTGCAGTTCAACATATGAGGAGCAGCATGCGTGCGTCCCTGCTGATATGAACTATTTTCACATCAGCAGCAAAACACATTTCTGCCAATCCGCTCGCATCTCCGATGACTTCCTAACTAGGGCAGCGATGCACTGTTGATTTGGCCTGACCATCACTACCTTCATCATCTCCATCTCAACATCTTCCTCTTTTTCGCGTTCGTTTTCTCTCGCCTCACTTCACACTTTTTCTGACGCGTCTCTTCTACACCTTTCTGTCTCTTTCTGGTCCGTGGCCAATCGTTGTCTCACCTCACACACTCTTCTTCTGTCTTTCTCCCAGTGGCTTCATTATCACATGCAAAACAGACACAAAGACTCGAATCAACGTCAACACAGTGATGAACACGGTCTGAGAGACCTTAAATACTTCTTTCCTTCCGGAGACGTATGAAGCCCAAAGACGCATTGATAGGCAAGGCAAGGCAAGGCAAGTTTATTTATATAGCACATTTCATACACAATGGTAATTCAAAGTGCTTTACACAGAAGAGATTAAAATAAGAATAAAAAAATAAGAATAATTGAAACAGTTTAGAATATAAAATAAAATCCAGTACAAACAGTCGGACACACAGTGGCACAGTGCTCATTCAGTAAATGCACAGCTAAACAGATGTGTTTAGAGTCTGGATTTGAATGTGACTACTGTAGGAGCACATCTGATCTCTTCTGGAAGCTGGTTCCAGCTGCGTGGCATAATAGCTAAAAGCAGACTCTCCTTGCTTAGAGTGAACCCTTGGTATTTCTAGCTGATGTGATCCTAATGATCTGAGTGATCTGTTGGGTTTATATTCAGTGAGTATATCTGCAATATATTGAGGTCCTAGCCCATTGAGTGATTTATATACCAGTAATAATACTTTAAAATCAATCCTAAATGTAACTGGGAGCCAGTGTAAAGACCTGAGGACTGGTGTGATATGTTCATATTTTCTGGTTCTGCTCAGAATCCTGGCAGCAGCGTTCTGTATGAGCTGCAACTGTCTTATGGTCTTTTTGGGAAGGCCAGTGAGGAGTCCATTACAATAATCCACCCTGCTGGTGATGAAGGCATGCACAAGTTTCTCTAGGTCTTGACTGGAAACAAAGCATCTAATTCTTGCAATATTTTTCAGATGATAGTTTGCTGATTTAGTTATTGCTTTGACATGACTACTGAAACTAAGGTCTGACTGTAGAGACACACCAAGATTCCTGACTTGATTTTTAGTTGTTTGACCCCTAGCGTCAAGGTATGCATTCACCTTGAGAATGTCATCTTTGTTTCCAAACACAATGACTTCAGTTTTGTCTTTGTTTAACTGAAGAAAGTTTTGGCACATCCAACTGTTAACTTCATCAATGCATTGGCACAGGGAGTCAATGGGGCTGTAATCGTTAAGTAGATCTGTGTGTCGTCTGCATAGCTGTGGTAAGCAATTTGGTTCTTTCTCATTATTTGGCTCATTGGGAGCATATACAGGTTGAACAGGAGTGGCGCAAGAATTGAGCCTTGAGGGACTCCGCATGTCATGGACGTCCACTCAGACTTATGGTCTCCTATACTCACATAATAACATTGATGTTGTTTTATTCATGGAACACAAAAGGAGGATTTTTGAAGAATGCAACACAGCCATTTTGGAAACACTTTCTATGAAGCCCATATTAATAATGCATTCATAATGTCTCATAAAACACCTTATAACATGTTATAACTTCTCATAAATAATTATAACTACAGTTATAACACATTATAACACTTCCTCTATTCATAGTTCTACTTTAGAGTATAATGCGTTATAAAGGCATTATAATTAATTTATAATGTCTCATAAGACACTTTATAACATGTTATAACTTCTCATAAATAATTATAACTACAGGTATAATACATTATAACAACTTCCCTATTCATAGTAATACTTTAGAGTATAATGCGTTATAAAGGCATTATAATTCATTTATAATGTCTCATAAGACACTTTCTAACATGTTATAACTTCTCATAAATAATTATAACTACAGTTATAATACATTATAACACTTCCTCTATTCATAGTTCTACTTTAGAGTATAATGCGTTATAAAGGCATTATAATTAATTTATAATGTCTCATAAGACACTTTATAACATGTTATAACTTCTCATAAATAATTATAACTACAGTTATAATACATTATAACACTTTCCCTATTCATAGTAATACTTTAGAGTATAATGTGTTATAAAGGCATTATAATTCATTTATAGTGTCTCATAATACACTTTATAATAAGTTATAACTTCTCATAAATAATTATAACTACAGGTATAATACATTATAACAACTTCCCTATTCATAGTAATACTTTAGAGTATAATGCGTTATAAAGGCATTATAATTCATTTATAATGTCTCATAAGACACTTTCTAACATGTTATAACGTCTCATAAATAATTATAACTACAGTTATAATACATTATAACACTTCCTCTATTCATAGTTCTACTTTAGAATATAATGCGTTATAAAGGCATTATAATTCATTTATAGTGTCTCATAAGACACTTTCTAACATGTTATAACGTCTCATAAATAATTATAACTACAGTTATAATACATTATAACACTTCCTCTATTCATAGTTCTACTTTAGAATATAATGCGTTATAAAGGCATTATAATTCATTTATAGTGTCTCATAAGACACTTTATAACATGTTATAACTTCTCATAAATAATTATAACTACAGTTATAATACATTATAACACTTCCTCTATTCATAGTTCTACTTTAGAATATAATGCGTTATAAAGGCATTATAATTCATTTATAGTGTCTCATAAGACACTTTCTAACATGTTATAACTTCTCATAAATAATTGTAACTACAGTTATAATACATTATAACACTTCCCCCATCCATAGTAATACTTTAGAGTATAATGTGTTATAAAGGCCTTATAATTCATTTATAATGTATCAATACACTTTATAACATGTTATAAATGAATTATGAGGCCTTTATAATGCATTATACTCTAAAGTTTTACTATGGATAGGGGAAGTGTTATAATGTATTATAACTGTAGTTATAATTATTTATGAGAAGTTATAACTTATTATAAAGTGTCTTATGAGACATTATAAATTAATTATAATGATACCATGATGGCGAGTAAGTCTGATCATCCGTGTAAGTTTGAAACCTTTCAAATAAAAACAAAACCTGGTCCTGGTGATGTTTGAAAGCCTGAAGACTGAGTTAAACAGATGAGGATTGTACAGTTTGACATTGAAGCTCTTTTGAAAACTTGGAGGCAAACCTGTCGTCACAGTGTCACAAACGCTACGTTGATAATTGCCCAGAAATAAGAGTCTCTGTACCCCTCAATACCCCTTGTAGCTGTCCTGACAACACGTCGACACCTACTAAATAGGGAACGCACTTTGTTTCTTCACTCCGTGCTAGACAAAACCTCACCTCATTCAGTCCGAAGTAGTGAAGCACACTAGAGCGAGTCGCACAACTTGTTTTGCAGGCTGGAAGTGTGGCTGGGACTATTTCCAAATTGATTCCCATTTAGACATGATAATCTATTACAACTCCTCTTTGTCTGGAAGATGTAATGTGCACAGGGCAGAAGCCAGGAAATGAACAATCTGACATAACAGTATCATCCATTATCTGTGCCATGAGTCCTGACATGCGCTGCAGTGAGGTGAATACCAGCACAACACTCGTCCACGCTGGGAACACTGGCAAATATTTCAGGTACGACCCACAACCGACGAGCTCTTGAGCGGCAGTCGCTTAATCTCTGTTATTTGGGTGCTACATACGATCACTAGTGATAAACTGATATAGGACTCGATACAATCACATTAATTCCTCCATCGGGGAATTGATTGACGATAACTAATTAACCTTTAAAGTCAGACCCACCGTGAGCTCTGAGGACGTTAATCGATGGTGTATGCTTCTGTTGAAGACATCGGTCCATGTGATACGAGTATGAAGCGGTCGTCTGACCGGGGGGGGGTTCGTGTGATACGAGTATGAAGCGGTCGTCTGACCGAGGGGGGGTTCGTGTGATACAAGTATGAAGCGTTCATCTGACCGAGGGGGGGGTTCGTGTGATACGAGTATGAAGCGGTCGTCTGACCGAGGGGGTTCGTGTGATACAAGTATGAAGCGTTCATCTGACCGAGGGGGGTTCGTGTGATCACGAGTATGAAGCGTTAGATCTGACCGAGGGGGGTTCGTGTGATACGAGTATGAAGCGGTCGTCTGACCGAGGGGGGGTTCGTGTGATACAAGTATGAAGCGTTCATCTGACCGAGGGGGGGGTTCGTGTGATACGAGTATGAAGCGTTCGATCTGACCGAGGGGGGTTACGTGTGATACGAGTATGAAGCGGTCGTCTGACCGAGGGGGTTCGTGTGATACAAGTATGAAGCGTTCATCTGACCGAGGGGGGGTTCGTGTGATACGAGTATGAAGCGGTCGTCTGACCGAGGGGGGGTTCGTGTGATACGAGTATGAAGTGGTCGTCTGACCGAGGGGGGTTCGTGTGATCACGAGTATGAAGCGTTCGTCTGACCGAGGGGGGTTACGTGTGATACGAGTATGAAGTGGTCGTCTGACCGAGGGGGGTTCGTGTGATCACGAGTATGAAGCGTTTGTCTGACCGGGGGTTCGTGTGATACGAGTATGAAGCGTTTGTCTGACCGGGGGTTCGTGTGATACGAGTATGAAGCGTTTGTCTGACCGGGGGTTCGTGTGATCACGAGTATGAAGCGTTCGTCTGACCGAGGGGGTTCGTGTGATCACGAGTATGAAGTGGTCGTCTGACCGAGGGGGGGTTCGTGTGATACGAGTATGAAGCGTTTGTCTGACCGGGGGGGTTCGTGTGATACGAGTATGAAGCGTTTGTCTGACCGGGGGGGTTCGTGTGATACGAGTATGAAGCGTTTGTCTGACCGGGAGGGTTCGTGTGATACGAGTATGAAGCGTTCGTCTGACCGGGGGGGGTTCGTGTGACACGAGTATGAAGCGGTCGTCTGACCTGGGGGGTTCATGTGATACGAGTATGAAGCGGTCGTCTGACCTGGGGGTTCATGTGATCACGAGTATGAAGCGGTCGATCTGACCTGGGGGGTTCATGTGATCACGAGTATGAAGCGGTCGTCTGACCTGGGGGGTTCATGTGATACGAGTATGAAGCGGTCGTCTGACCTGGGGGTTCATGTGATCATGAAGCGTCGTCGACGGGGTTCATGTGATGAGTATGAAGCGGTTGTCTGACCGGGGGGTTCGTGTGATACGAGTATGAAGCGGTTGTCTGACCGGGGGGTTCGTGTGATCTGAGTATGAAGCGGTCGTCTGACCTGGGGGTTCATGTGATACGAGTATGAAGCGGTCGTCTGACCTGGGGGGTTCATGTGATACGAGTATGAAGCGGTCGTCTGACCTGGGGGGTTCATGTGATACGAGTATGAAGCGGTCGTCTGACCTGGGGGGGTTCATGTGATACGAGTATGAAGCGGTCGTCTGACCGGGGGTTCATGTGATACGAGTATGAAGCGGTCGTCTGACCGGGGGGTTCATGTGATACGAGTATGAAGCGGTCGTCTGACCGGGGGTTCATGTGATACGAGTATGAAGCGGTCGTCTGACCGGGGAGGGTTCGTGTGATACAAGTATGAGTATGTACTGAGTTCCAGATGCTCCTCCGTAGTGGCCATATTTTGTCGTTTCGCATCAATGATCGGGACGATTGGGACCGCGGTTGGCTACGATGTTTATCGTACAGTCTGACATAACGTCACAGTGTGCCATGGCGATATCAATGCGTTCATATCGCACAGTCTGACAAGCAACAATCGTAAAGGACTATTATAAATCGTACAGTGTGCTCCCGCCATTAGTCATGATTCTGAAGAGAAACAATCCACCAATCAGAGAATCGCAGGAAACAAAGTGCAACAAAAGAGCTCTGCGTGCTTTTTTGTACATCCTGTTTCAATATTTTGCAGTAAACTTCAAAAGTTTTGTTTCTATACTTATAATAAACAACTTGCATATTTTCCCATCATGTTTAATTTGATTACGCCATTCGCAATGCATTATGGGATTGTAGTTCACTCCCTCATTAAAGACGGTAAGTGCACAGTCTTGTATCTTTTGCTTCAAATCAAAGTTTGGAATGATGTGATTTTACTAAATCCCAACAGAATTTTTTTAAGGGAAAATACATCCAAAACAAAACGGCTGGAAAAGTTGCGCTCCAACAATCATCATCATCATCATCATCATCATCATCATCATCATCATCATCAATGGCATTTCCAAAATAAACCGGTTTCGTCAATGGATGCTGTTCATTTCCTGTTAGTTGATATTTCAGTAAATACTGTGTAACAAAAAATATTAATTATGAATTATTATTAATTAAATAGTAATTTAAGCATTCCCGCCTCATTTGAAATGAGGGTTCCCAACCAATGAATCTATAAAACTAAAAGCTAAACACATAAATGTAAAATGTAAAATGTATGTTTAGATTTGATTATTTTCCATGAATTTTCCAGGCCTGGACATTAAAATTTGTAAATAATAATTACAAAATTGTATAATAATAATAATAAAAAAAAAACATTTATATTAACATATATATATACACTTTTATGTATGTACATATATAATTTTATGTATTATATATCATGGCTTTCAATTTAACGTAATAACAGAAAAAAATTATACAAAATGCAAATTAATTACAAATATATATTATTTTATGTATTATATATTATGGCTGTCAATTTAACATGATAACGCAGGAATTTTTTTTTATATAAAATGTAAATAAAATAAAAAAAATATAATATTTTATGTATTATATATTATGGCGGTCAATTTAAAGTGATAACAGAAAAAAAAATTATACAAAATGTAAATAAAATTAAAACAAAATATTATTTTATGTATTATATATTATGGCGGTCAATTTAATGTGATAACACAGAAAAAAAAATTATACAAAATGTCAATAAAATTAAAAATATATATTATTTTATGTGTTATGGCTGTCAATTTAACACATGCATTTAGTGAAATTAATTGCATAACATATAATGCGTAAAATAATAAATAAATAAAACACAATTAATCATGTCCGCCGACCATAATAAGGAATGTTTAGCTTCATGTTTTTATGAGTCTCGGTCAGCAGGGGGAAATTAAGCACAACTCTTAATTAATGCAATATACATTCAGCTTCTATAATCAATGACACATTGTGTTTCACTGCTATTCCATCAGCCTAGTTTCTCTCTAGATGTCTACACATGCAAGTCGACCACTAACTATTACTGTCAGCTCATTGAGATCTTTCATTGTATCAGTGGCTGAGAAGAAAGGTGCGATGGAGCTCAACATCAACAAGTCTGATTAGATCCAGACTTCGCAGCTCACATGCCCACCTCACCACGTCTGCAAGACCCGACACAGAGGCACGCGCATGGGCCGAGCTCTCACGCGGGCACGGCAGCAGCTGGCTGAGAGCGTTCACGGCACCATTAGGAAGGTCTGATGTTCAACCCAGGGAGATCTGATCTACCTCTCAAAAATATGATACATCTGTTCATTCAGGCAGCTGGTGGGAGGACCGGGGGTAATTGGTGCCGCCTGATTGGGTAGTTAGTGCAGAATTGAGGATTAGACTGTCTGTGATGAAGGTCAGGGTGCGAGGGCAAAGGAACAGGCTGAACAACACTATGATCGACTCCGATGAGTACTTGTGTTCAGTCCTTTGAGGGGAGCATTATTGTCACTATTTTTGCAAACTGACTTTTACGTGCCATGTTCCACGTTTCGAGGCAGTTTCCTGGTGAACACTTAGAGGTTCTACAACGACTCCAGTCTGATTCTGATTCTGACCATATTTCTTGGTTCAGCACTCTGGCTGCTGCGTTTTGAACCAATTGAAGTTTATTTATTGATCTTGCTGGACATCCTCCCAGTAATGCATTACAATAATCTAGTCTTGAGGTCATGAACGCATGCATTAGTGTTTCGGCATCAGCAACAGAGAGCATGTGCCTTAATTTAGCAATATTTCTGAGCTGTTCTGAGGCGAGAACCGGCTTGTCAATATAAATGATAATTTAATGCAAACTTAAACTTAAACCAAAAGCACAAACATAAACACACACATGACGGACATGCCCGTAATTCTCTCTCTCTCGAACCGTCGTCACCGGCCGCCTTTATCCCTTGCGCGCCCCATCAGGCCAATTGGGAACCGGGCACGCGACATTCTAGCCCGGCCCCGCCCCCCTCCGCTCCACACCATGCTAATGCAACTCCACACATACCAACATAATTCTCCAGCGTATTCAAGAGACTGTCGTGATCTATTGTGTCGAATGCAGCACTGAGATCTAAGAGGGTTTGAGATTAATGCAATAATCAGTGTAAAACACAGAGGAGAAAAGCGAATGCATGCAGTGGAAAGCGAGATGTAGACAAGCGTGAACAAATGTAATAAATGTGTGCATGAGGTCAAATACACGCAGTTGAAAGAGTAGAAAAGCGGAAAAAACCGAAGCAATCAAACAATGAACGTATAAGAAGAATACGCAATGCTAAGCAGGCTAGCATGCCACAAACACATACTCGTGATATTCATAACATCAGTTTGTATCTTTAAGCGCATCTACACACTAGAGAACGCACTTACATAGCGTTTGATGAATAGTAACGCGTAAGATCCATTTTAAGACATTTAAAGGGACAGTTCACCCAAAAATGAACATTCATCAGTTACTCACCCTCATGCCATCCCAGATGTGCATGACTTACTTTCTTCTACTGAACACAAATGAAGATTTTTAGAACAATATTTAATTTCTTAGGTCAATATAATGCAACTGGATGGTAACCAGAACTTTGAAGCTTTAAAAAGGACATAAAAGCAGCCCAAAAGTCATCCATAAGTGGTTTAATCCATGTCTTCTGAAGTGATGCAATCACTTTGGGTGAGAAACAGATCAATATTTAAGTGCTTTTTTACTATAAATTCCCACTTACAAAATGTGAATGTGGAGATTTATAATAATATCAGTTATATCAGTTCAGAAGACATGGATTAAATCACTGGAGTCGTATGGGTCACTTTTATGCTGCTTTTATTTGCTTTTTGGAGCTTCAAAGTTCTGGTCACCATTCACTTGCACTGTATGGAACTACAGAGTTGAAATATTCCTCTAAATTGTGTTCAGCAGAAGAAAGAAAGTCACACATCTGTGATGGCATGAGGGTGAATAAATGAGTTAATGTTCATTTTTGGGTGAACTGTCCCTTTAAGAACGAGCTCGCTCAGTTTGAAATCAGCTAACAATGAAGTAATAACCTGAGACAGACGGGTCTGATGCCACTTTGATCAGATTAAGAGAATAGGCTAGGCAAATGGAAAACTTTAAGGCCATTTCTATCAGTACCAGTGTTTCTGTAGTTACTGCGTTTTGTCTTTGTGGGCAATACAGGTGAGGATATCCGTAATCATTCCTGGATAGATACCTGCTTCTCACCTGCTCGCAGCATCAGTCCAGCTGACAGCTGACATGATGAATAAAGTGTTCGGTGTGAAGGACCTTGATCAGGCGCCTGTCGCTTTAAACGCACCTATCATCATTTATTCGTTATTTTTAACTGCGGTTCACATCTTAAAACACACTTTAGACCAAAAGCTCGTAAGACTGGCCATTTATATCACTTGCTAATAAAGATTGTTCAGAAGTTGCATCAATGAATCAGTACAAAAACAATGAGCATCTTAATTAGTGTGTCCAGCCAATCACATGTCAGCCATTTCTTTATAAGTCTGCTCACACTCTATCACATTGTGTTTCAACCTCCTCCACCCCAGCACCACCTGTTGAGTCCCGTTCCGCACGGGGGTAGTCCTCGCCCCCGCCTCCTATCTCCGGCAGGATCTGACGGATCCGAGTACAACTTCTTCAGACCGCCAGACGGGGCTTTACGCCACAGAGAGACACTTTTCTGTTTTATATTCATCAAATAAACGTCATCTTAAAATTTCGCTCAAGTCTGCGAGTCTTCCTGATTGAAGTGTACTTAGCGTCAGTTTCATTAAAAGCAGGACAGTTCTCAAAACAGAAGCATTTAACTAAATATTTCGCTATTTACTGTAAAAAAAAAAAAAGATGCATGGAATTTACCGGCGTATTGTGTATTATCAAAACTAAGAAAAATGTATTATTTACATACATACATAAAAGTATATATATATATATATATATATATATATATTAGGGCTGTCGATTTAACGCATTAATTCAGTGCGATTAATTTTACAAAAATAACACGTTAAAAATTTTTACGCATTTAATTGCACTTCCCCCAGACTATAATTAGGAAGATTCCTCATAAATGCAAGCTTGTAGTACCACCTGTTTCCTCCAGGGGGCAGTAAGTGAAACTTCAGGTGTATAAGCAACACACAGTTTATACAGTGAACAAACACTTCAGCAGAACAACACAAACATGCGTTACATTCTTGCGTTCAAAACACACGAAGGGATCTCAACATATGTTTAAAGATTGAGTATTAAACTATATTTAACTCGACACAGTGACGTAAACATTTTAAGTTTTTGACGCAACACACCCGAGACGCGACACAAGCATGTCTGACGCAGGGTGTGGCTGGATTGAGATGGTGCAAAATTCGGAAAAATATTTTCATTTATTTTGGAGTTGTCCCGACTCGACTTGTTTTGGTCTGATTTCTGCAAGATTGTTAGAGATCATATTATTCCCGCTTTCAACTGTGTTTTATTATTTGATTAATGTTCTGCTTTTGTTGGCAAAGTTTAGTATTCATAAATGTAAGTACGGTGGTTATAAACCATTAGTTTTCATTTTTAATTCAGAGGTTCAGCAACACCTAAGAACAATTTCCAATTTGAGTAACAAGAATGCTGTAAAGTGTATTGAAATATGTAAACAATTTAATATTTGTATTTAAACTGTTTATTTATTTTCCTTTTTGATGTTGTTTGTTTTAATATACCTCTTGGCTCTAGATGTAAACGTTTTGTAAGCATTAACTTAAAGAAATCATAATAAATCTCTGATTGATAAATTCACTTGTGTAATGGATTACTGTGAACTGTGTGTCAATGATTGACTTATGATCAATAATATGGTAATAATCAATACATTGTATTCTAAAGACGCTTTTATATTGTTTTATCAATGATGAACTGTTCTGTTACAAGAATGTAATGCACTTTAATTATCTGAATATTTATTATATATATATATATAATTTTAAAACTTTTAAAGATAACTATGTATAATTATATACTGATATAAATATGTATAATCTTTATATATTGAATTATTGTTATATGAGGGGCTTTCTCAGCAAATATTTGTATATGCGATTAATCGCGATTAATTAATCGGGACACCATGTAATTAATTCAATAAACAATTTAAATCGATTGACAGCCCTAATATATATATATATATATTTTTTATTATTATTATTATTATTTATTTTTGAAATTATTATTTATTTATTTATTTTTGTAAAATTTACAATTTAATGTCCAGGCCTGGAAAAGTCAAATCTAAACATACATTTTACATTTATGCGTTTAGTTTCATAGATTCATTGGTTGGGAACCCTCATTTCAAATGAGGCGGGAACGCTTAAATTACTATTTAATTAATAATTAATATTTTTTGTTACACAATATTTACTGAAATATCAACTAACAGGAAATGAACAGCATCCATTGACGAAACCGGTTTATTTTGGAAATGCCATTGATGATGATGATGATGATGATGATGATGATGATGATGACATTTTTTGTTCTTTATGTTATATGAAGGTCTCATTAAAAATGAACTTTAAAGATGAACCTTCATCATTTATTTTTGGCACTTTTTTTTTAAAGGTGTTTTATATGCAGATTTGACTGTTTTGGACTTTTAAATATGAAACTATGAAAATCCACGCCAAAAACACAAATTATGACATGTTTAAAACTATGATCATCTAAACAAAGAGTGAAATATATTCTCAAACTTGTGACGTCATTTTCACAACACCACACAATGTTTCCTCTGATAAAGATTGATCAGAAGTTGTTACTTGTTAACCAAGTGCACAAATGAAGCGCATACTTGAGATGAAACATGAAACAAATCAAAGAAAATGTTACTTTTAATTGGCCGTCATTTTGACACAAGTGAGAAAATAATGAGATTTAATCGTGTGTATTTCGATACATAAAATGTTATTTTATTTGAAAAAAGGTTCAAAAACATTTTTCACACTCTCACAAGCTGATTTAACCCTTTCAGCTCTGAAGGTGTTTTTAAAGATTTGCTGTTTCAGCGGCATTCCCAAAATTAAAAGCTCATAACTCGACAAAAAAACTAAAACAAGGAGGGTCGAGTGTTTGGCCTCATTATAAAGAAACTTTTCCAGTTGTTTAATGATATAGATTATGATACATTATGAAACTGCTGAAAAATCACAAAAGAAATTGAGTTTGTTTTACCTAAATTTGACCATTTTTTATTTTATTTTAATGTCATTTTTTATTTAATTTAAAAAAATGTGATTTTTACAACCTTGTATTGTAAAAACTACTGTATTGTCTTTTAAAATATATTAAAACATTTTACTGTATATTTTACAGTTAATATTCATTAATCAATTAACATTTTATTTCTGTAGCATTTGACATGTAAATCTGCACTGTAAATAATGTCTGTAATTTTAACAGTAAAATACTATAAAAATGCTACAGAAATAAAATGTTAATTGATTAATGAATATTAACTGTAAAATATACAGTAAAATGTTTTAATATATTTTAAAAGACAATACAGTAGTTTTTACAATACAAGGTTGTAAAAATCACATTTTTTAATGTTAAAATAAGATTTTCCCGTATAATTAATGGTAAAAATGTACATTGTTTAAAAAGAGAGTACATGTAGTTTATACAGTAAATTATTGTTAAAATTACTGTAATTCGCGTTCCCATAATTCCCTGCGTGCCCCATTACATTTCATTATATTTTATGTAACTAGTTATGTTTAATCTTATTGTTAATATCAGTTATGTACTTAAGGTTATTCTGTTTTATATTTGATGTAGTTTAATGTTTACTGTATTATTTAAATCTCACATATATTCTGTAGTTGCTACGGTGATTAACAAATACCTTATAAAGTAAAAAGCAGATTTTAACTGTAAATGTAACATAATTTTTTTTTTTTTTTTTTTTACAGTGCCAGCATGTAAATTACAACCATTTTAAACTGTAAATGTACAGGTTGTTCTGTAAAGTTGTTTACATTTTTATTGTATTTTTTACATAATTATTCTGGCAACCACAGCTGCCAGTTTATTTTACAGTGTGGCTGTAAATAATGTGGCTCCGAAAAAACTGTTTCTGTTTTGTTCTCAATCATGTCGACTGTACCTGAGGAAAAGTTTGTGTTGATGCAACAAAGCAATCAAAAGTTACAACATTACAAATATAATTGATCATGTGTCCAAAAACATCTCCAAACAAATAAAAGATAATAATTGTACATAAGAACTAATTACACATGCAAACACAACAATGACTAAAGGTTTGCATAGCATGCACACATGATTTTAGTCATGAGATTTCACAGAATGAGTTTCATTCTGTGTCATTTGAGTCATCATTGAGTCTGTGTCGTGTATTTGGCGCCATCTCCTGGTGGTCATATGTAACATTGTGCTTCATGTGGATTATCTAATGATCTATACCAGCCTTTCTCAAAGTGGGTGCCGCGGCACACTGGGGTGCCCCTGACTGTGTCAGGGGTGCCGCCAAAAAATTACGTAGGCTAAAAAAAAAAACAATCTGACATTTCATATATAAATATATTTGAATTTACATAAATACATTCTTCTTCTTTTTAAACATATGAACGTATTAATAAAATTGTAAATTCATTTTAGATAAATATATATAAAATTAACCATAAAAATCTGTCTCACAAGACCGAAGCAAGACACACGCACAACTTGATGCAAGTGACGCAACCCATAGCAACGCGTTATAGCAACAACACCTCAGACTGACAGAAACGTAAAAATAAATGTGAATTTAGGCCACTTTAGTTTTGTACACATTGTCATGTTAATTATAAGCAAATAATTTTTTTTTTATTGACCACAATATTATCATTGATATATGTTTGAGAAGGGCACTTTTGATTAATTTTGAAATAGGGCTACCCTTCTCCACAACTTATCTGTGCGAACTGAGCTTTTCAAGCCTGACGTACATCAAGAACAAGTACAGGGAGCGACTGAGGACTGTGGACCAGGAGCTCCGTGTCTGCCTCTCATCCATCCCTGCCAGGATAGGGCGGCTGTGTGCGTCGCACCAGGCTCACGTCTCTCATTGATTGTGGTCACCCCCACCCCCGGCTTGTGTGAGCGCGTATGCGCGCTGCATGCACGCATGTAGATCTTTCTCCCTCTCTCGTTGTGGATTATTGTTTGTGTGTTTGGGTGTATGTGTATGTGGGTGTGTGTGCATGCGCATGGCACGGATGAAAACAAGCACTATATGGAAAAACATTCCTGCTTATCTCTGGTGCATTTTTTAACATGCATCTTTTTCTTATCGTATTGTATACATTTTTTTTCATGTCTGCCCCTTTTTATTTTATTTTAACTGCACCCTGCACTTCATTTTAGTTCTCCTGGTCTGGATTTGTTGTTGGGTTCTTGTATTGGGCGGTCCACCTCTTACGGTTTTATGGCATTTGTGTCTCTGATTAATTATTTTGTGAATTACTTTGCAAACCTGTGTTTTTAAAGGTGCTATAAAGTTGTTATTATTATTGTTATTGTTATTTACAGTTCGTATTATGCTCTGTTCATTACTGTTCTGTCTAAATAAACAGGACATTTGCATTTGGGTTATGCAGTGTTTTTAAATTATATTTTACACTGGGGTTCCTTGAGATTTTAAGCACTTTTGAAAGGTGCCCTGACTGAAAAAAGTTTGAGAAAGGCTGATCTATACATCTGATTATCTTGTGTGTGGACTCGATTGAAAGAGAATCACAGACTCTAAATAATCATATGTGAGATTTTATGTTCCATTAATGTTTCGTGAATTTATAAGCAAAAATGCGGCATATAAGTAACACCAACATAATTATGAAAGACATATACTTATATTACTCGCTAAATGTTTAAATAGGCTGATGTATTCTACACTTTGGCTATTTGATGAGTTTGATGTTTTTACTGATTACAATAATATTAGCACTTGTTCAGTTTTGGTCATAATATCAACACGCATTGGAAAGTAGTGCTTCTAAACTTTCATATTATACCTATTTTGTGTTCTTCAAGACTAGTTATTCATATTTTGACAATCATTTTTCTTTCTCACGGGCCCATCCGAGCTTTAAGGGTATTTACATTTACATTTATGCATTTGGCAGACGCTTTTATCCAAAGAGACTTACAGAAACCTTATTACAGGGACAATCCCCCCGGAGCAACCTGGAGTTAAGTGTCTTACTCAAGGACACAATGGTGGTGACTGTGGGGATCAAACCAGCAACCTTCTGAGTACCAATGTATTATACAGAGCACTTATTACAGGGACAATCCCCCCGGAGCAACCTGGAGTTAAGTGCCTTGCTCAAGGACACAATGGTGGTGACTGTGGGGATCAAACCAGCAACCTTCTGATTACCAATGTATTATACAGTGCACTTATTACAGGGACAATCCCCCCGGAGCAACCTGGAGTTAAGTGTCTTACTCAAGGACACAATGGTGGTGACTGTGGGGATCAAACCAGCAACCTTCTGAGTACCAATGTATTATACAGAGCACTTATTACAGGGACAATCCCCCCGGAGCAACCTGGAGTTAAGTGCCTTGCTCAAGGACACAATGGTGGTGACTGTGGGGATCAAACCAGCAACCTTCTGATTACCAATGTATTATACAGTGCACTTATTACAGGGACAATCCCCCCGGAGCAACCTGGAGTTAAGTGTCTTACTGAAGGACACAATGGTGGTGACTGTGGGGATCAAACCAGCAACCTTCTGATTACCAGTTAAGTGCCTTACTCAAGGACACAGTGGTGGTGACTGTGGGGATCGAACCAGCAACCTTCTGATTACCAGTTAAGTGCCTTACTCAAGGACACAGTGGTGGTGACTGTGGGGGTCGAACCAGCAACCTTCTGATTACCAGTTAAGTGTCTTACTCAAGGACACAATGGTGGTGACTGTGGGGATCGAACCAGCAACCTTCTGATTACCAGTTAAGTGCCTTACTCAAGGACACAATGGTGGTGACTGTGGGGATCGAACCAGCAACCTCCTGATTACCAGTTAAGTGCCTTACTCAAGGACACAATGGTGGTGACTGTGGGGATCGAACCAGCAACCTCCTGATTACCAGTTAAGTGCCTTACTCAAGGACACAATGATGGTGACTGTGGGGATCCAACCAGCAACCTTCTGATTACCAGTTAAGTGCCTTACTCAAGGACACAATGATGGTGACTGTGGGGATCGAACCAGCAATCTTCTGATTACAGTTAAGTGCCTTACTCAAGGACCCAATGATGGTGACTGTGGGGATCGAACCAGCAACCTTCTGATTACCAGTTAAGTGCCTTACTCAAGGACACAATGGTGGTGACTGTGGGGATCGAACCAGCAACCTTCTGATTACAGTTAAGTGCCTTACTCAAGGACACAATGGTGGTGACTGTGGGGATCGAACCAGCAACCTTCTGATTACCAGTTAAGTGCCTTACTCAAGGACACAATGGTGGTGACTGTGGGGATTGAACCAGCAACCTTCTGATTACAGTTAAGTGCCTTACTCAAGGACACAATGATGGTGACTGTGGGGATCGAACCAGCAACCTTCTGATTACAGTTAAGTGCCTTACTCAAGGACCCAATGATGGTGACTGTGGGGATCGAACCAGCAACCTTCTGATTACACAATGATGGTGACTGTGGGGATCGAACCAGTAACCTTCTGATTACAGTTAAGTGCCTTACTCAAGGACCCAATGATGGTGACTGTGGGGATCGAACCAGCAACCTTCTGATTACAGTTAAGTGCCTTACTCAAGGACACAATGATGGTGACTGTGGGGATCGAACCAGCAACCTTCTGATTACAGTTAAGTGCCTTACTCAAGGACACAATGATGGTGACTGTGGGGATCGAACCAGCAACCTCCTGATTACCAGATATGTGCTTTAGCCCACTACGCCACCACCACTCCGGGTTAATTTGTTGACTAACAATGTCCAATAGTCTATGTACATGCACACAGGAGATTTATGCCATTTTTGTGTCATTTCCAGCACATCTCAAATTCTGTATTGTGTTTAACAAGACTTTACTTTCTAGAAGTCAAAGAGTGCTAAAAGTTCCCTACATGAACCGGTTCACTAAAATGAATCAGAAATCTCAACAGTACTTGAGGAATATTCTTGGAGAGCGTTCTTGAATATTGTCTCGCATCGCTCGATGCCACATGGCATTTTATAACGCTACGCCAGCACTCAGTGCCATGATTCCCCTTTCAGTGTGGACAGATAAATGACTTGCCGCTGGAAACGTGTTATATCACGCCTGGTTAGAACACAATGTAACATTCGTCTCAGTCACAGCAGAAATCATTCTTAAAGGATTAGAGTCAACATGAGACGGCATCCCAAACCCTTCTGCAATCTGAAACAGGATATTCAACAAATAACAACAATCTAGGCGGGACTTCATTTTATTCATGAGCAACTGATTGGATGGTTTGAAGTGTCTCTCCAAAAAAAAGAAGATTTGAGACGTAAGCAGTAAAGACTGACTTTAACTGCTGTGTCAATGTAAAAATCAGCACTTAATATTCTCTGATCATTTACAAAAATCTCTTGATTTGTCTGCTGGGACTCATTTAGATTTACAATTAAATAATGAAATTATTCCGGAGTTATGTGCCTCTAATGCACGCAGGTTTCTGTATGCACAGTACAATGCAGGTTTATGAGGGCAAGCGTGCACGCAGGTGACAGCACACACACAAATATGCACAACGGCACTATGTGAACTCTTCAGTATGCATTAACCATACTTAAAAAAGTCTTAAATCATATCATCATGTCGCTTTCTATACCATCTCCATAATCTAATAACATGCAGCCTCCGTCACCTGTCAATCAGATACTTTGTGAAAAAGAGAAGATATCACATTGTGAAACATCACCGATATTTTAAAAAAGGGGAAAAAGACAATGCAGAAAAGAAAAAAAAAATCGACAAACACAGGAACGATTCTGACGGATTACTGTCGCTCAACTGGTAGAACACATCAAACACTTACAGCAAAAAATGAGACCTTAAAAATAGAAGTCAACCGATATATCGGTTTTACTGATTAATCTGTGCCAATAGTTGCTTTTTGGAACAATTACTTATCGGTTATCGGCCATTTTCACCACCTTCGGTATCGGCAAAATCCACTATCAGTCGACCTCTACTTGAGTCACTTTGTCAGCATCTGGATCATTGAATAATAAGGTTGTACAAGGTCATAAAATTATATCTTTTAAAAATGTACCTTAAAACACACGTGTCAAGTTTGTTTTACTAATTTTTGACGTACACATTTTCTACTTATGCAAAAACACCGAAAAGATTCTGACGGATTACTGTCGCTCAACTGGTAGAACATATCAAACACTTACAGCAAAACATTAGACCTTAAAAGTAGAGGTCAACCGATATATCGGTTTTACTGATTAATCAGTGCCGATGGTTGCTTTTTTTTTTAACAATCGGTTATCGTACAAATATCAACACAACAGTTGCCGATAGTTTTTATTTATTCTCCATGTTCCTCTGTGGCCAAAACCCTTATCCTCATGAATATATAGGGTATAAAAAGCTTATTTTGCTGAATATTAATATATAGGTGATTGTAACGGATTGTAGCTTTTTGGAACAATCGCTTATCAGTTATCGGCCATTTTCACCACCTTCGGTATCGGCAAAGTCCACTATCAGTCGACCTCTACTTGAGTCACTTTGTCAGCATCTGGATCATTGAATAATAAGGTTGTACAAGGTCATAAAATTATATCTTTTAAAAATGTACCTTAAAACACACGTGTCAAGTTTGTTTTACTAATTTTTGACGTACACATTTTCTACTTATGCAAAAACACCGAAAAGATTCTGACGGATTACTGTCGCTCAACTGGTAGAACATATCTGTCACGGTTTCGTGTCGTCCGCACCGTGTTTTCTGTTTCACCCAGCACTGATCCCATTCCATGTCACGTTTTCCCTGTTGTCCGCCCTGAGTCTCACTGTCCGTGTGTAAACTTCACTTCCCGTCTTTCCCGGCGCTGTCACAGCTTTATTGTCCGCACCTGTTCGTCATTTTGTTATCACCGTGTCTGTCCATTTAAACCCCGCTGTTTTCTCCTTCCCCTGTCGATCGTTGACCTTATGTACGCTCTCATTCTTCATGCTCCCTGCAGTTGTCTGTTCGTTCAAGTCTTACCCTTCGTGGATGTTCCCTCACCCTGTGCACGCCTGGATGTCATTTCGTGTTTTAGTTTGATTTTCCCATTGTGGACTTTTCTTTGCTCCTGTGTTTCATTTTGTGTTTGAGTTTAGTTTTGCCCATCGTGGCCTCTTCCTTTGTTCCTGTGTTTTTCCTGATTATTGTTTACAAATAAACCTCGCTTGGATCCAACCCCTTGTCTGCCTCCTCCTGCGTCATAACAATATCAAACACGTACAGCAAAACATTAGACCTTAAAAGTAGAGGTCAACCGATATATCGGTTTTACTGATTAATCGGTGCTGATAGTTGCTTTTTTTGGAACAATCGGTTATTGTACAAATATCAACACGACAGTTGCCGATAGTTTTTATTTATTCTCCATGTTCCTCTGTGGCCAAAACCCTTATCCTCATGAATATATAGGGTATAAAAAGCTTATTTTGCTGAATATTAATATATAGGTGATTGTAACGGAGCCGAGTCACTTTCATCATCACTGTTTATGGACTAAATCACGATTTTTAATACTCAAAAAAGACACATATGAAGAATAGACATAGTTGAAGACATGTCATATATCAAATGAAAGCTCTGATTCTTAGGAATGTGACTGTACAGTTATTTATGTTGTCCTAAAACCACAGTTCGAAAGATTATCAAAATAATCACAAAGTGAAATATGATTTCTGTAAGTCGTCAAATACAAACGTCTCATTTATGCTCCGATAACTGCTGCTGTGAGTCTCAAGCAGCCAAAAAAATATATCTGCTTTTACCTTAAACTGTTTTCTATAAAATTAGCCACTGTTTGCTTTTCTGTGAGATCGCTTGGCTGAAAAATCCAATGTTATATCTTAGATGTCCAGAACAAAATATGCAGTCCAGAAGGAGAAGAATGCTAAACAAATCATTAGAAAAATATGTTCACGACTATTGATGATAAAATGTTTTAAATCACCACAAAGGAGAAGATCTGCTGATGACAAAATGCAAAGGGGAGGATCTTTAAAATGACACCTAGATTGAGCTTGTAGTCCACTCAGAGGCCGAGATATTCAATTAAATAATGAGGGTGTTGCTTGAACTGAACATTAGACTGAATGTCTATGGACGAGCACATCTGTGAGGGGTAAAATGTGTTAGAGCGCCCCCTACAGTTCACATCTGTGAGAGGTAAAATGTGTTAGAGCGCCCCCTACAGTTCACATCTGTGAGGGGTGAAATGCGTTAGAGCGCCCCCTACAGTTCAGATCTGTGAGGGGTGAAATGCGTTAGAGCGCCCCCTACAGTTCGCATCTGTGAGGGGTGAAATGCGTTAGAGCGCCCCCTACAGTTCGCATCTGTGAGGGGTATAATGTGTTAGAGCGCCCCCTACAGTTCACATCTGTGAGGGGTAAAATGTGTTAGAGCGCCCCCTACAGTTCACATCTGTGAGGGGTATAATGTGTTAGAGCGCCCCTACAGTTCACATCTGTAAGGGGTGAAATGCGTTAGAGCGCCCCGTACAGTTCGCATCTGTGAGGGGTATAATGTGTTAGAGCGCCCCCTACAGTTCACATCTGTGAGGGGTATAATGTGTTAGAGCGCCCCGTACAGTTCACATCTGTGAGGGGTGAAATGCGTTAGAGCGCCCCTACAGTTCACATCTGTAAGGGGTGAAATGCGTTAGAGCGCCCCGTACAGTTCGCATCTGTGAGGGGTATAATGTGTTAGAGCGCCCCTACAGTTCGCATCTGTGAGGGGTATAATGTGTTAGAGCGCCCCTACAGTTCGCATCTGTGAGGGGTATAATGTGTTAGAGCGCCCCCTACAGTTCACATCTGTGAGGGGTGAAATGCGTTAGAGCGCCCCTACAGTTCACATCTGTGAGGGGTATAATGTGTTAGAGCGCCCCCTACAGTTCACATCTGTGAGGGGTGAAATGCGTTAGAGCGCCCCTACAGTTCACATCTGTAAGGGGTGAAATGCGTTAGAGCGCCCCCTACAGTTCAGATCTGTAAGGGGTGAAATGTGTTAGAGCGCCCCCTACAGTTCACATCTGTGAGGGGTGAAATGCGTTAGAGCGCCCCGTACAGTTCACATCTGTGAGGGGTGAAATGCGTTAGAGCGCCCCCTACAGTTCAGATTTGTGAGGGGTGAAATGCGTTAGAGCGCCCCCTACAGTTCAGATCTGTAAGGGGTGAAATGCGTTAGAGCGCCCCCTACAGTTCAGATCTGTAAGGGGTGAAATGCGTTAGAGCGCCCCCTACAGTTCAGATCTGTAAGGGGTGAAATGCGTTAGAGCGCCCCCTACAGTTCAGATCTGTAAGGGGTGAAATGCGTTAGAGCGCCCCCCTACAGTTCACATCTGTGAGGGGTGAAATGCGTTAGAGCGCCCCCTACAGTTCACATCTGTGAGGGGTGAAATGCGTTAGAGCGCCCCCTACAGTTCACATCTGTGAGGGGTGAAATGCGTTAGAGCGCCCCCTACAGTTCACATCTGTTTTTTTTACATTTGGGTCGTTCTCTAAAAAATATGACCCATTTTTGTCAATTACGTTGTGAGCTTTTAAATTAGAGTGTGCCAAAATTGTGGGACGGCAGACCAAAAAGAGGGCTATTTAATTGAGAAATAATAATAATAATAAAAGATAATTCTGCGCTACACTGCACCAACGTTTTTTTCTTTCAAGAATTTTAGCTTTTAATTAGACTTTATAGAGTCTCCGAACAGTGACACCGCATGACATCTTTTACTCTAAGACCTCCCAAAAAATATCACAATGACTTTGAACACAGTAATTGGAAACACGTTCATCATAGAAGCGTCACATCATCTTCCAAATTAGTAAACGCGTGTAAGTGTCTAGAACAACATGACTATATTAATCAGCGCTCTTTAATCAAAACAAACCATCCTCTTATCATATCAATCATCAAAGATGAGACTTTAAATACAGAAAGCAGCAGCTGAACTCTGGCTGGAGTCAGTAACACGATTGTTTTTATCATTAATGTGATGGATTACACACGTAAGCGGATGGGCTTTAAAGCGGGTGGATGGGTGCGGTGAAAACCCCCGCTGGTGCCACTTTTCGAATCCAGCTTTGTAATTTGGATCCATTTATTAGAAGCGGATAAGACGGCATTCATTTCACAATACTCTAACACACTCTTCCACGAGCACAGTGAAGCATCTGACGTATGATTGGAATATAAAAATGTGCTCCCAATATTTACAATTCAAATGCCTTTGCATGCACCAGTTGTAGGAGGACAAACATTTAAATATAGCTGAAGCACTACATAGACCTCACACCAAGATATAAATGTAATGTAAAGTCAAATATGCCTTAATAATGACTCAGCGCATCTCACAGTCACATCTAGAGAACGAGGTACAGTACGGCTCCTCTCACATTAAATATGAGATTATATGGAACAAATGTGGAGAGTTGAATAAAGACATTAATATAGTCAAAGCGCGCGAGCATAAAAGATTCAAGCCATATGTCTCGGCACCGTCTGTGGCAGTACAAGGCCGTGATGCATGACCGCGATTTACTGTTGGGTCATTATTACATGATCACGGTTACCGTGGGAGGTAATGGGATCATCAATAAGATGGTGCTTGCCTTATAAAAATACCCCCTAATAAACTGCACTTGCCCGACCTCAGAGCTAACCCGTCTCTGTATGTTCTCCAAGAGTGTTTTTTTTTGTGTGTGTGTTCTTAAAATAAACTGGTTTGT
>NC_068282.1:1099032-1121532 GCF_025860055.1 Xyrauchen texanus
GTACATATATGGAACATCTATTTCAAACGACTAATAATACAATGGCCGATTTCATATATGCAACATATAGCGCGCGGATATAGTGTGTGCATATATATATATATATATATATATATATATATATATATATATATATATATAGTTAATATTTCTGTATGAGTGCACTGTGCATATTTGCATCGCTAATGTATTTATTGAACAACGCGTCAGAATATAATAACGCGCAAATACTTTAAAGTAGCCTATATCCATATGCGTTTCATCTACACATAAAGTTCATTCTTCATGTCTTTCGCATGCACACTTTACAGCTTATAAACTGGCATAAAAGCTCTCCATACCTTTCTCAGAATCCATTGCATTCCCAGCAGAACGCTCCAGCAGAGCAGCTTCATCGCACCTTTCGATCGCGACCTCCAAGACACCACTAGTCCCGTTGAGAGAACATATACCGGACACTAATCACCTACCAAAAAACATCCGAGGCGTAACAATGCAATGCACGCGCTTCAACCCAACGCGAGTTGTCTTAGATATTAACCAAGGAGGCACAGCGTCTCAAGACCTTGTCATTAGTGAAGTGCGCATCCATTCGCAGGTGTTACGGAGGTGAAAAGTTGGTGTCGGAACGGTGGCAACTTCTGCCGTCCGCTGGCGCGCGCGTTTGCTGTTTTAAGAAACGATGTTGCGTTCTCGCGCGCTCGACGGGCGCACGCTCAGTGAACACTCCGCGTCTCGTCTCTCGTCGTTCTCTCTCTCTCTCTCTCTCTCTCTCTCTCTCTCTCTCTCTCTCTCTCTCTCTCTCTCTCGCTTTCCCTCTAAACGAGTGGATATTGATTTTGAATGCCAACAGGTAAAAAAAAAAAAAAAAAAAAAAACCTATATGTGCCTATCATATGTGCGCCGGCGCAGACGCGGACCAACCCGTGGCGAAAGTTTTCATATTAAATTTATAACCAATCATGATGGTTTTACATTCCAATTGTTTCTTCTTCTTGTGTTATACTTTGCACAAACTCGTCTAAAAACAGGTGTTGAATTAAGTTGTTCCTATGTTAACTTGGTGATGTGCAAATAGAGTGTAAATAATATAACAAACCCAATGGCGATTTTAATTTAGCGTGTGTTTAAAGTGCGTCTCAGAGACCCCCAAGAGCGCGAGCTAGTGTTAAAATATAAAACGCGCAATCTGTGTCGACAGTGCGAATCCCATTCCCTTTACAATAGTTATTACTTTTCTTTTTCTTGCTAATTCAATATCGCTTAAAGCATCTCTAATGCAGAAACACACAGGTAGAGAAAGAATGAGAAAGGCGGGAAATGTGGATCTTGGTACATATCTGGGGTTTGTGTGACCAGAATGCATATAATAGATGCACAGGTGGGCTAGTTGCCTATGTATACAAAACGTATACTCAACAGTCAACATAGCGATGACTAACGACTAACCATCCATTGCGTCACAAAGTTTATGTGGAACGTCTGAAAGATTTCAGCGATCGTTGGGAAAAGGCGCGAAACCACTGAAGCCCTTCAACGCCCTCTTGCGAATGACTGACAGAAAACATCTGGATTTTGACGCCTAATTAACTGACCGTCAAGCTGTTGTACATAATTGTGATATAAAATGATTGAGGGAACAGAACGACCAAGTTAGCACAAGTTAGTCAAAGGAGAAAATGCAAATGAGATATGTTTTGCAACAATAAACACGTGACTCAACCCCCCATATTGTGAATTCCTCCAAACAGCATATTTTCACAATTCCAATATATGTTTTAAGTAGCCTGAATTGCTTCTATGGATACATATTTTTTGTACCACCAAAATAAATGTATCGTTGGTTTCGTTTCCATTGTGAGGCGGCGGCTCGCGCTGTATTAAAGTTGGCAGGTGAATTTGGCGGGCTGTAAAAGGCTGTAATCTCTCACAGAACTGCGCGCGCGCTTTAGCACAAATGAATGAACATGCCTGGGAAATTTCTCACATCTTTCCACTTCGCTTTCCTCTTCTCTGCACATCAGCACACTTCTTCTTCTCAAGGACATACTTTGCCTCTATCATGATGCTACAGATGACTGACAAACACTAAGAGCGGAACATTTTTGACAAAAACCGGTTTGCGTACCGTAATATTTACGCACAAATACCGCATATTACCATGACATTCAAAAGTAATAGGCCACAGGGAGACCTGCTGTGGCTAGCTGTCACACTTTTTACTCCAGTGAAATAAGGTAAGTTGGAGAACTTGCCATTAAACAGCCTATTATTTTCAGCAACATTTAAACAGTTAAAAAAAAAAATCACGTGAAGCAACAGCAAAAATTGAAATTTGCGTCAATCTGCACGAACATAAGACAAAAAGCTACTCATCCTGATAATTTAGTTAAACTTGTTGTTTAACCCTTGTGCATCAATAAAAAGTGACACAAAGGCATCAAACAACTGCCATAATAATATTATATATTAATATTATTTTCCACTTTCAATTAGTTAATTTTTAACAAACATCAGTTCTGATAATAACTAACAAATATTAATTCATTTTCAGGATTTTAACCCTTAAAATGCCAGTTTGTTTAAATAATGCCACTGTTGTTTTTTACACACACACACACACACACACAAAACACAATCTGACATCCATACAGACACAAAGACAAAGATCCCTCATTTAGCCTTATCAGACTGTAGGGGCAAGTGCTGTTAGCGAGCACCTATGAAGGCCGGAACGGTACACGAGGGGGTGGGTGGCCAGCACCACGCCCGACCGCCTTTGTCTCCCCAGTGGCGATGTTTACACACCGCACCAGGTACTCATTTTAGGCTGAGTCGACCTAGGGGAGGCCCGGGATCGGGTCAGATAATCGTCAGGTTCGCCAGGTTCATAGCGCAGCACGCTAACCGCTACACTACCGCTCCCCATGACACACACACACACACACAACACAGTCTGACATCCATACAAACACACACACACACACACACACGTTTATCTGCATCATGTATTCAGTTGTCCTGCAGATCTCTATAATACAGTAAACAGTGAATAGGGGAAAAGCTTGTATTTGCTCCACAGGATAAACATGAGAGAAATGGCGCCATCTGGTGGAAAATATAAATAATGTAAATTTTGAAGCCAGGGCTTCGGAATAAAAGCAAAATATGAAAGAATTCATGATTTTATGCTTTAATGGCACTGGGATCAAATATTACCATTTTAATGGGTTTCAATGGGGACATTATAACTATTGTTTATAACAATTATGTAACTATTGTGTGTTCACAGTGTGTTACAGATGTGTTATAGGAACTGAAATGTATGCCGTTGGCATTAACACAGCCAAAAATAATCATAAAAGCAAAAATGAAAAAGACAAAAATATCCGAAGGTCGCTCAAGGTTTAAATTGCCAGAAAATAACCGCTATAGCAAAAAATATGATGTTAACGAATTTTTGTTTGCCGAATAAAATCCACAAAAAAATAAATATTTTAATTTAAGACAGTTTTGAATGAACTAATGTACAGAACCACTGCTATAGGGAACATTTGCGTAATTTGACTTTAGACTCGAAACTTTACTTTTAATGAGATAAAAATCCTTATGAGACAAATTCCCCATGTGACTAGCCCGACCCAGTCTCCTTATCTATATTCCTTACCTCTTCAAATTAGAGTCGACGAAAGACTCTACAGATCAATATACACCTTTTAATAACAGTTTTTAAATGTAATTAATACAGCATTATTCCTTAAACTGCTTAAGGAGGTCTTTGCAGATTTTCCATCTACATAAGCGATCCACCACAAGTCCACAGGAATATTATAATATAATAAGTAACATTAAAGTATCATTCTGACTATAGCCAACAAGTTCAGTTAATCAAGCCAACGAACATTCGAGAACATATCGACTTATTTATCATTAGTGCTGTGGATGTTAGATTCTGTCGTTTGATAATAGAAAACTACACAGCGGTAAAGATTTCTTGATTAGACTTCAGTTGTCGCCAGCAAAGAGCAAAACAGCAAACAGTAAATCACAATGACAAAGCTAAATTGCTCATTACATCAGCACAATCTAAGAGCAGAAAACAATCGTAACAAATCATACAGAGAGAGAGAGAGAGACCGAGAGAGAGAGAGAGCGTGAGAGAGAGAGCGAGAGAGAGAGCGAGAGAGAGAGAGCCAGAAAGCGAGAGAGAGCGAGAGAGAGAGAGCACAGGATCCTTAAAAACTAGTCGAACGATCAAATAAGTACAAATTTGAGCTTTCTAGATGTAACTTTAATTGGTCGACTGGTGTGAAAAGATTAGAATTCTTGAAAGCCAATGCTTGCGGTTGTTCCTCAGATAAGCCGTAACGTTCTTTACCCGCTGTCAAATAAAATAAATGGTTTTGTGACTCTGCTGCAATTCTGGCTGATCCTGCCGTTTAGATGAGAAACTTACATTAGCATTTTTCTGACCTTTAGCTTATGATAATATAAATCAGCATTATCGATTAGGAAAGAAAAAAAAACCTGCACATTGTCAGGCAGTTTGTTTCCTTTACTGGCGGAATAAAAAATTGTTTAATATTAAAGGACGTTTATGTTTACAGTTTCGTCTGGGCTGTTACTGGATAAATGACACATGTCAGAAGTCCTGCTAAATATATACTGTGTATAGGGCGGAGGGCGGGTCGTGATCATACACACCCGGTCCCTTATCCGGCTAATCAAGCCTCCGAGAGGGATAAAGGCCGACTGCGGAGGATTGTGCGGGAGAGAGAGATCGTTTATGGACATGTCCGTCATGTGTGTGTTTGTGTCTTTTGTTTAAGTTTCCCATTAAAATATTATTCGTTTCGGCCGTACATAAAGTAAACAAGTACACCAAAATGACTTGCAAGATTTTATTTGTCCTCAACAATCACAATTAACTGAATATAACAAAGTCTAGGGTTTCAAATCAAAAGGGGAAAAATCATAATCCAGTTGGGGAGTAAAAGAAGGCTGGTATGGGCTGTAAATCAAAGGTTCGAATGACTTCGCCAGAGGCTGTCAATCCTCTGGACGAAGGTGAAGAGGAGATGTTCAATCCAAGGTTTTATCCTCTTCATAATTAAGGACAATGAAGAAGCAGCGGTGTGCGATCTCCCACGCTCTCTCTGAGCAAAACCGCCACCAGCAGGCGAGCAAGCGGAACGCAGGGTCGTAACAATTGCCAAGCCAGTTCTCGCCTCCTCCTTACCACCGCAGTCGGCCTTTATCCCTCTCGGAGGCTTGATTGGCCTAATACGGGACCGGGAGTGTTGACTCACAACTGTAAAAAAAGATGGCCGACGCCCCTTCGCTCTTTTCCATTGGTGAGAACTGAAGCCGCCAGTGTCCCGATATGGCCCTGACATCTTGGGACTTGAGTCTGCGCAGTTGTGATTTCGGGACCAGACCTGCGCAGTAGGGAGCAGGAAGTAAAGCAGCGAAATCAAGGCCCCGCCTCACTCTTGCTGAATCAATCGCAAAAAATGATTGAAATAATTAATTATAGAAATGTAGATATTACATTTAAAGCTCCAATCTCCTCAGTCCTCCGAAGATCCCGAAAAAAAGTCAGTTGGTGCTTCAGTGACTACTTCGCTCAGAGAACCTGTCAATCACAGCTGTCAATCATGATGTCACAGCAGCGTTTTTATAGCATCAAATAACTAAAAACAAACTTATTTTGAAAACAAACACTTGAAATGACATCAACGTGATAGAAACGACAGTAAATGACAGAAACTATCTTTGGAAAAAAGATATGTGAAGTGTAATTTAATTGTTTAGTTGGTCTCATGTCCCGTTGAATAACATGGGGAGGCGGGGCTTATGACCTATACTAGGACCAGCCACCGGGGGGCGATCGAGACGTTTTGGCTTCACTTTTGAGGGCTTGTGCGGCACACTTGGTGTAGACTCACGACCCGGCCCCGCCCTCCGCCCTGCCACAAATATATAGGGTCTTTTTTTTTATTTTTATGTGGGCAGTACTCTGAAATATCTTTTGCAATTAGTCAAAATGTGTGAATGGTGAGCTTTTAACATTTAAACGGCGATCTGTCTTCGCTAACTGCTCACTACTGATCGGGTCACCCAAGAAAGGTTTTAATAGCAGGTGTAAAGAGGGTTCGGACAGCAGGGATGCACAACGCTTAATATCGTTGCATGTGCGTTGCAGCATTTTAGTGATGTGGCGACAGACTGCGCGTCTCTAATGAGAGCTTTTGACCCTCATTTCCCCCCCTGGCCATGTGTGTTTCTGGTGTATAAGAGCGTATATTCATCCTGCTGGCCAACTAATACGATTGGAGAGCCTGTCATGTGCTTGTGTTTATTCAGATAGATTTCACGGTGCAGTAAAACAGGACCTGCATGTTTAGACGAGCCATGATTGTGTCTTTGTCATTTTAATGCGATTCAGGCAGATATCTCACCGGCTGAGAAAGAGACATGTAATGCGCGTCAGGTAGAAGGAGAATGAGATTATATTATATCTCACTGACAAGTGATTTCCGCGCAATTCGCTCTCATTAATATGCGCTTCTCTTTTGTGTTATAGAGCGAATCTTCCAGAAGCCAACACCGACATACTGGAGACATTGAGGCTTAATTTTGTCCTAAAAATTCATTTTAATTGACTCAATTAAATTTGATTAAGCTATAGAAAGACAGTCAAATTGTTTATTATGTTTCCACGAGGATTGCAAATGATATCACAGCGTTAAACAGCATTTTATCCAAACGGATAAAAGACGGAGAGCATGTGTGAATAACAGATGTGGCACATTTACCAGAGAAAGCATTCTGGCAATGTAATGGTGAACGATGCTTCTGTGATGCAGAATTACTCATTCTGTGCCACCCATGCCTACTTCTATTCGTAAGATCACTGCATGCCAATAAATGTGTGAAATCTTCTGTGTTGTAGCCCTGTTGGCTTCACAGCACAGTATTTTTAAGTAACTATCGTTATAAATGACCAAAAATAATCTGGCAGCTCGGCGGCGCGCTGGCCTGTCAGACCTCCAACACTCCCCATCTGTCTTGGCTCCCCCCCCCACCACCTCATTAGGATTCATATCCCAGAAAGGTGACTCTTCCAGCGGGCATGGTGACAGCCAGGTCCCCCCTCCTCTGGTTCAGCTGAAACAGTGACAGGTAGCAGGCAAGATCTCCGGGGGCAAAGAGAGAGAGAGAGAGAGAGATGAGCATTATCATCAAGTCAAAAATGCTCCCGCAGATAGCAGCTCACTCAGGGGGCGTCCTAAGATTACAACCAATGTGTCTCTCTCTCTCTCTCTCTCTGCGGCGCTCCCCTGTGGTGTGTTTGCCCATGTTGTTTTAAGCCCCATAATCTCAGACTCTCTTCCACACCAGCGCTCACTCAGACACTTGACTCATCACTGGACTCCACACTGGGGCCGTGAACTCTTTACATCTATGACCACAAACTCGCAGATGTGCGACACACAATCACGGCCGGGCGATGGAATAACACACACACACGTCTCGACACTGACTTTAACCTTTTTAAAAGTTGAATGCACCGGATGCTTGTGTTCTCTGGGGAGAAAAATGATTACTGCAACTCCCTCAATGAACCATGCTGTATTTGAAGGAATATTCCGGGTTCGATACAAGTTAAGCTCAATCGACAGCATTTGTGGCATCTCGTCCCCTCCCCAATGTGGAACGCCCAATTCTCAATGCGCTCCAAGTCCTCGTGGTGGCATAGTGACTCGCCTCAATCCGGGTTGCGGAGGACGAATCTCAGTTGCCTCCGCGTCTGAGACCGTCAATCCGCGCATCTTATCACGTGACTTGTTGAGCGCGTTAACATGGACACATAGCACGTGTGGAGGCTTCACGCTATTCTCCGCGGCATCCACGCACAACTTGCAACACGCCCCACCGACAGCGAGAACCACATTATAGCGACCACGAGGAGGTTACCCCATGTGACTCTACCCTCCCTAGCAACCGGGACAATTTGGTTGCGTAGGAGACCTGGCTGCAGTCACTCAGCACACGCCACACCGAGAGCGAGAACCACATTATAGCGACCACGAGGAGGTCACCCCATGTGACTCTACCCTCCCTAGCAACCGGGCCAATTTGGTTGCCTAGGAGACCTGGCTGCAGTCACTCAGCACACGCCCCACCGAGAGTGAGAACCACATTGTAGCGACCACGAGGAGGTCACCCCATGTGACTCTAAGCTCCCTAGCAACCGGGCCAATTTGGTTGCCTAGGAGATCTGACTGGAGTCACTCAGCATGCCTGGATTCAAACTCGCGACACCATGTGTTGTAGTCAGTGTCTTTACTCACGCCCCCCCATCCCTCCTTTTCTTAAAAAACTACAAAAATGGAAGTTACAGCGAGACACTTACAATGGGGGACATTTTTGGAGGGTTTAAAAGGCAGAAATGTGAAGATTTATAATTTTATAAAAGTACTTACATTCATTCTTCTGGTGAAGCTTGTGTATTATTTGGCGGTAAAGTTGTTTATATCATCGTTTTTACAGTCGTTTTAGGGTTTTATTGTTTATGCTGTCAAAAACGCATTTGACTACGTTGCATTTGAGGTGTAAACGCTAATCCGTCCTGTTTGTGTCCCGGCAGAAATAATTAAAAAATGTGCGATTTATCACAATTAACTACGAAAATGTTTTATTAATCGCAATTAAAATATTTAAACTCAGAGCCCACTTTATTAGGAACACATGTACATCAGCTTATGTGTGCAATTATCTGAACAGCCAATCGTGTGGCAGCAGTGTAATGTATCAAATCATGCAGATACGGGTCAGGAGCTTCAGTTAATATTCACATCAACCATCAGAAGGGGGAAAAAATGTGATCAGTGATTTAGATGGTGGCATGATTGTTGGTGCCAGATGGGCTGGTTTGAGTATTTCTGGGATTTCTGGGCCGTTTCTGTCCACAGAACTGCCCCGCACTGGATGTTTTTAGTTTTTGGCACCATTCGGAATAAATTCTAGAAACTGTTGTGTGTGAAAATCCCTGAAATACTCAAACCAGCCCGTCTGGCACCAACAATCATGCCACGCTCCAAAAGACTGAGATCACATTTTTTCCCCATTCTGATGGTTGATGTGAACATTAACTAAAGTTCCTGACCCGTATCTGCATGATTTTGTTACATTACGCTGCTGCTTTTAAGTGACCCGTCAAGCCCAACACAGCAACATTAGCTTCTTTTCCACCATTGGGTCAAACGGTTCTCGTCAAAACTTCGGTTCTCGTGCCGTTCCATGCATTTGGGCCAGTTGGCATGACCCGTGGGTTAATTTTCACGGAGGTGCTTCCTTTACATCACAAGTGCAACGCTTGTAAATGTAGCTGATTATGTAATGCAAATGTTAAAATTAGTAATTGAGTGAATGATGTCATCAGATAACATTGTGTGAGGAACAGGGCGAAATGTGTTTCAACCTCCTCCACCCCACCACCACATGTTGAGTCCCGTCCTGCACGGGGGTAGTCCTCGCCCCCGCCTCCTATCTCCGGCAGGATCTGACGGTTCCGAGTGCAACTTCTTCGGACCACCAGACGGGGCTTACGCCAAAGAGAGACACTACATTCCTGTTTCATATTCATCTTAGACTTTACACAGGTTTGCGAGTCTTCCTGATAGAATTGATAATCTGACGTTTTTCTCGTGATCTGTATGAAAGTGAATACAAGAAATGGCGCTAGTGTTCATTTCACCAAGTAACTGACGTGATATGGTCAATGAGACATGGAGCAATCATTGTATAGTAACGTGATTCTATGAGACCAGGTTAGAATATTCTCAGTGCACTATGAGGAGGTCGGACCTTTCAGTGAAGGCTCATTTGACCCGCTTTAGGTGGGGCTTTAAGGCGCATGTGTCTGTATGAACGGGCCTGGCTGAATCCTTGAGCAAGTGGTCTTAATAACACAGCTCAGGCAGGCCGTCCTCCACTTTCACACCCGCATGATTAGTGAGAACTACACCATCGGCCAAGAGCTCATTACACAGAGCCAGAGAGAGAGAGAGAGAGAGAGAGAGAGTCACTCATGTAGACTTTTGTACGTCTCTGAATAGATGTACACTCGGTGAGCTACACAGGACATTAAAGTTCATTATTCTCTCTTCATTCTTATCAGCAGCATGCACACACATATGTACGTGAAAAAGACTGTCCATCGTGTCCACTGCCCACTCAACACACAACACACACGTGAACTTTATAAACTCTCTGTTTCAGAAAAAATAACTAAACAACTTCCAAGAAAGGAGCAACTGTGCTCATAAAAGACCAAAATGCGAAAACTGCACTGAATATTTTTCATAATTTTCACACCCCGAGAGCCGCCCGAGACATCAGCTGGCAGCAGCAATTAAAATGTGAAACTGTGGAGAAACTCGTTAATTACAGCGAGTTCATATTTTACAGGCGATTGTTCAGAGAGTCCATGTGTGATATTTGCCTAAAAACGCATTTGATTCCTTGGATTCTGTAGATTTTGAAAGTTTAACAGAGTTAATTTTGCATGAGACTCATTGATAAGAGAAATCATAAACCAGACTTTTACATTGTAATATGCTGTGGGTTGTTGCCAGGGTATTGCTATAGTGTTGCTAAGGTGTTCCGAGCTGTTGTTAGAGCATTATGTGTTTGCTAGGGTGTTCTGGGTGGTTTTATTATTTGACAACAGGGAATAAAAACAAAGTTTTGGCCAAAAGCTTTCCTGAGTGTATTAACTCACTTCTCACTTTTTGGGATACTTTTAAAACATGCCGCAGTTGCCAAAAGGTTCATGATAAACCATTGAAAATAAACATTTTATAATGTAAAATGATACCAGGATTGAGGACCTAGCAACCGTGTGCAACGTCAAATCATCACCCTTGAAGCATAAATTGTGTTCCAATACGGACGGATGTCAAGATTAGTCTTCAAATACAGTTGCCGGCAGCAATTAACAGGTTTATGACGATCAAGGGCCTTTAGGAACGTTTGTAAAATAAATTTAGTATTAATAAGATGGTCCGTTATCATCAAAAACAGAAATAAGTTGCAGAAAAGTTGAGGAACACAGAGGAATGGCATTATTTAACTTTCCTGACTGTTAAAATGGCATCTATTGCCCGATCTCCAGCAAATTTGGTACACTTCTTCAGAATCACACTTGGGATTTGTGTACCAAATTTGATGAAAATCAGATTAATATTTTATGAGTTATAGGCTTTTAAGCAAACTAGGACACACCCATATTTTAAAATTTACATTTATGCATTTGGCGGATGCTTTTATCCAAAGTGTCTTACAGTGCACTTATTACAGGGACAATCCCCCCGGAGCAACCTGGAGTTAAAGGGGTCATGACATGAGAAACCAAATTTGCCTTGATCTTTTGGTATATAAGAGGTCTTTGTATCATTAAAACGTCCTGCAAGTTTAATATTTTAAGACGTCCTCCCCATTCTAAACGAATCATTTATTTAATCAAGCTCAAAATACAGCTCGTTCTGGATTCATGGTTAGAAGTGACGTGACGGTTAGAAGTGACGTACCAGCGTTTGCATATGACCGCCTCCAGCACAAGATAACTACGCTTTAAGCGCAAGACAACTACGCTCATTTCGTATCGCCGTGCGCCTCACAAGTGTTCAGTCGATGGACAGCGAGCTCTGACAGAGACTACTTGTGCACAGGAAAATTACGATGCCACACAGATGTGCTGTTCCTGGCTGTGGTCAAACAAAACCTCTGAATAAGCTGCCGAAAGATCCAGACGTCAGGGAAAAATGGATGCAGTTTATTTTTTGCGGACGTCCCAGTCACGGCAGTGTTAACTTAAGCGTTTGTTCTGTACATTTTAAGGATGACTGTTTTGAGAACAAATCTCAATATGATGCTGGCTTTGCCAGAAAACTGTTGCTCAAAGATAAGTCCGTGCTGACTATTCTGGGAACAACAACGACGCTAAACTGTAAGTAATCTATTTTAAACTTTAAACTACTTTTTAAAGCACAGTTTCATTCATTATGAATAATCACAGTGTTTTTACTTAGTTTACTTGCATATTGTTCTGGCTGGAGGCGTCAATAATTGATACATAGGCACTGACGTTAGCCAATCATAACAGTGGGCGTTAACACTGAAGTCTTAAAAGGAAAACGCCCCCAAAACAGACTGTTTGAATCAGAGGATGAGAAACAGGGTGGGAAAAGGTCATAAATCACTAGATTTTAAAGGTTTTTCTTAAAAAAAAATATATTAATACTATAATTGCACCTAAGGGAACATAATAATACAATAAAAAAAACCATGTCATGACCCCTTTAAGTGCCTTACTCAAGGACACAATGGTGGTGACTGTGGGGCTCGAACCAGCAACCTTCTGAGTACCAGATATGTGCTTTAGCCCACTACGCCGCCACCACCACTCTCAAATGACCCTGTTTTAACCATGCAATTGTTTTTGCATAATTATTGCTCTTGGCTGTCCACAGATGATTTTGTTTAGGTTGAATGCAAAACCTAGGACTAGTTTTCAAAAGTAGGTTTTTTAAATAATCACAAATATTTAAAGAACAACTTGACACCTATGGTTCTTTAGGCAACGTTGTTCAGAAAGAGAAGCGCTGTCATATGATATGAATAACATGTGTCTGTGTGAAACACGGCATAATATACAACCATTTACATGCTTGTGAAACGTGATAGCGCCTCCCAGTGGCCAATGTATTTTGAAGAGACATTGACCTCTTGGTCGAGGAGGCAAATTGGCCCGCCACGCTTCACTCCGATATGCCTTTGTTACCATTGTATTATAGCTGCAAAAATGTTATTGGTCGATAGCGGCCATATCCTCATAGAACTTTCAAGGTGATCAGACCAACGATTCAATAGTTTAGAGCTATTTTTAGGTTTGCAATTGTTATAGTGACACCAAGAGGCAGAGACATGCAATTTTGTTTGTGTCCTCAGATTGGCCCTATACATAAGTGTACCAATTTTTGTGAAAATATCTCATTCCGTTCAAAAGTTATAACCATTTAAGGAAAACTGGCCACACCCACTATACACACACTGGCAGCCGAAAGGTTTGGAATAATGTACAGATTTTGCTCTTATGGAAAGAAATTGGTACTTTTGTTCACCAAAGTGGAAATCAACTGATCACAATGTACCGTCAGGACATTAATAATGTGAACAATTACTATTAAAATTTGAAAAACTGTTCAGAACTTCTTAAAATCCTCCATGTGCAGCAATGACAGCTTTGCAGATCCTCGTTATTTTAGCGGTCAGTTTGTCCAGATACTCAGGTGACCTTTCACCCCACACTTCCTGTAGCACTTGACATTTCACCCTGCACTTCCTGTAGCACTTGCCCTTTCACCCCACACTTCCTGTAGCACTTGACCTTTCACCCTGCACGTCCTGTAGCACTTGCCCTTTCACCCCACACTTCCTGTAGCACTTGCCCTTTCACCCCGCACTTCCTGTAGCACTTGCCCTTTCACCCCACACTTCCTGTAGCACTTGACATTTCACCCTGCACGTCCTGTAGCACTTGCCCTTTCACCCCACACTTCCTGTAGCACTTGCCCTTTCACCCCGCACTTCCTGTAGCACTTGCCCTTTCACCCCACACTTCCTGTAGCACTTGACCTTTCACCCCACACTTCCTGTAGCACTTGCCCTTTAACCCCACACTTCCTGTAGCACTTGAGCTTTCACCCCACACTTCCTGTAGCACTTGCCCTTTCACCCCACACTTCCTGTAGCACTTGACCTTTCACCCCACACTTCCTGTAGCACTTGCCCTTTCACCCCACACTTCCTGTAGCACTTGACCTTTCACCCCACACTTCCTGTAGCACTTGACCTTTCACCCCACACTTCCTGTAGCACTTGACCTATCACCCCACACTTCCTGTAGCACTTGCCCTTTCACCCCACACTTCCTGTAGCACTTGACCTTTCACCACACACTTCCTGTAGCACTTGACCTTTCACCCAACACTTCCTGTAGCACTTGACCTTTTACCTCACACTCCCTGTAGCACTTGACCTTTCACCCAACACTTCCTGTAGCACTTGACCTTTCAACCCACACTTCCTGTAGCACTTGCCCTTTCACCCCACACTTCCTGTAGCACTTGTCCTTTCACCCCACACTTCCTGTAGCACTTGACCTTTCACCCCACACTACCTGTAGCACTTGACCTTTCACCCAACACTTCCTGTAGCACTTGCCCTTTCACCCCACCCTTCCTGTAGCACTTGCCCTTTCACCCCACCCTTCCTCTAGCGCTTGCCCTTTCACCCCACACTTCCTGTAGCACTTGCCCTTTCACCCCACACTTCCTGTAGCACTTGCCCTTTCACCCCACATTTCCTGTGGCATATGACCTATACTAGGACCAGCCACCGGGGGGCAATCGAGACGTTTTGGCTTCACTTTTGAGGGCTTGTGCAGCACACTTGAGTGAAACCTACAATTGAAACCTCACAAAAAATCGATCGTATCAGTTCTGAAGACATGGATTAAACCATTCGAGTTCTATGAATTACCATTATGTTCCCTTTATGTCATTTCTGGAGCTTGAAAAGTGTTGGAACCCATTGACTATCATTATATGGACAAAAACAACTCATACCTCCTTCCAAATACCTTCCGTAGAGGCACAGAAAGTTACCAAAAGGTGAGTAAATGATGAGAGAAGGATCCTTTTTTTAATGACCTGTTTCTTTAAAGGAAACATAAAGAGCAACCTTTAAACAATACAATTGTCCTCCAGTAGCACTTGTGTATGTGCCACCCAACGCTGACCCTCATGTTGCCGAAGCTCTGTCTTCTGATGTCTAATTACACGGGAGGAGAACAGCAGCCTGTTTTGTACTTCCTGTCTTTCTGCTGTAGTGTTCAGACAATGAAACAGACAGCACAAGAGCTTGTTAAATATTTAGGCTTGAAAATCCAGTCTGATACTGTCAAACACACACTAGCACAACACAAAGGGTGAGAGGGCATCCTGGTCTGTTTGAGAGAGAACTGTGTATGTGTTAATTGGTGTATGAGACATTTGAATCATCGCTTGTGTGTAAAGAAGCAGATTAGAAAACAGGTATTGTGACTGTGAGTGGTTGTGAAATATGACAGAATATGTTTACTATAAGATATTTACTAAGTGTGTGTTTGTGTGTGTGTGTTGGAGTTAATGAGCGGTGGGATGTCATAGCTGGTGTGAGTGTCAAACAGACGGGAGCTCATTAGGAAACATTTCAGTTAAAGCATCTCCTCCTCCCTTCACCTCTAATTATTATAAAAGCACTCAAACGCTCATCATCATTCATACTTTGTACACGCCACCACACCAGGGACAGACAGAGATAGAGAGAGAGCTGATCTCATTGGTCCAGAACAAGTCGTGTTAAGTTTGCCGAGACTCGTTCTCTCCAAAGGCTGTGGTGAAAAACCTCCTGCAGTTTCATATGATCAGCTTTAACCAAGTGTGCCGCACAAGCCCTCAAAAGTGAAGCCAAAACGTCTCGATCGCCCCCTGGTGACTGGTCCTAGTATAGGTCATAAGCCCCGCCTCCCCATGTTATTCAACGGGACGTGAGACCAACTAAACAATTAAATTACACTTCACATATCTTTTTTCCAAAGATAGTTTCTGTCATTTACTGTCGTTTCTATCACGTTGATGTCATTTCAAGTGTTTGTTTTCAAAATAAGTTTGTTTTTAGTTATTTGATGCTATAAAAACGCTGCTGTGACATCATGATTGACAGCTGTGATTGACAGGTTCTCTGAGCGAAGTAGTCACTGAAGCACCAACGGATTTTTTTTCAGGATCTTCGGAGGACTGAGGAGATTGGAGCTTTAAATGTAATATCTAAATTTCTATAATTAATTACTTCACACCATCATAAGTCAAAAGGGGCGTGTGCTTGCGATTGATTCAGCGAGAGTGAGGGCGGGGCCTTGATTTAGAGGTCCCGAAATCGCAATTGCGCAGACTCAAGTCCCAAGATGTCAGCACCATATTGGGACACTGGCGGCTTCAGTTCTCACCAATGGAAAAGAGCGAAGGGGCGTCAGACATCTTGTTTTACAGTCTATGGTTTAACTCACCTGAGTCACGATCAGTGTTGGGGAAGTTACTTTAAAACTGTTGCTTTTAGCCAAACTGTTAGCTACACTTCAAGCTACTAACAAAAAGGAGCTCCTGTACTACATTGAAGCTGTAACACTTTACAATAACGTCCCATTCGTTAACATTAGTACACACCTGTCTTCACCTGAAGTGACTCAGATTCACTCCAAATAAATCTCAGCGGTTCTTGTAGGATTTTTCTGACATCTTGTTGGTTGCATGCTACTACAAGTGGGCTACAAAGAGCTTCCAAAGCATCAACAGAATCTCATTGTTGAAAGGTATCGCTCAAAAATATTTTCCAAGGCATTAGATATACCATGGAGCACAGATGCAGAGAAAGTATGGCACAACAGTGATATTGTAAAGAACAGGACGTCCCTCCAAAATTGATGAGAAGACTGAAAAAACTGGTCAGGGAGGCTGTCAAGAGGGCTACAGCAACATAAAAGGAGCTGCAGCTCTTTCTGGCAAGTACTGGCTGCTCCCTACATGTGCCAACTATCTCCCGTATTCTTCATCGGTCTGGGTTATGGGGCACGGTGGCACGATGCAAGCCCATCAGGCCACCTCTGGGCTTTCTTGGGGCCAACGGCCAATGGCCTTGAGCATATCAAGGCTAACGGGGACCGAGGCAGGGTCAATGTCAAAGACAGAGTTTCGCCAAACTTGCCAGGGTGTGTATCCAGCACACCGTTGTACAGGTTTGGAAAATGATAAAAATGTCTGGGTACAGTACTCTAAAACCTGTTTTATGGTGCCCAAAGAAAGAACTTTCTATGTGTGTGTGTGTGTGTGTGTGTGTGTGTGTGTGTGTCTGTGAGAGTGTGTGTATATGTGTCTGTGTGTGTGTGTGTGTGTGTGTGTGAGAGAGAGTGTGTGTATATGTGTCTGTGTGTGTGTGTGTGTGTCTGTGAGAGAGAGTGTGTGTATGTGTCTGTGTGTGTGTGTGTGTGTGTGTGTGTGTGTGTGTGTGTGTGTGTGAGTGTGTGTCTGTGAGTGAGTGTGTGTGTGTGTGTATATATACTTGTGTAACTAATGATGAACAGTAGGCCTGTAAATGGTGTTGGGCTGCTGTCATGCTACAGGAGTCTGCAGTAGTTTTACCATATGTCAGTCAGTCAGACCTGAGACATATTTTATTCATTATACACCTTGATGGTAGACAGCAGTAGCCATATCCCTCTCTCGCTCTCTCTCTACACACACACACACTCACACACACACGCACTCACGCACACACTCACACACGCACTGCACACACTCACACACACACACACACACGTACAGAATGCCAGATAGCCTAATGATGTGTGATGAGCAGCAGAATTCGTTCCCAACATAAATAAAAATAATTAAATAAAAAGAAAAATTGAAAATGAATGTAGAGAAAGAATGAAGTTAGAAATTAAGTGTTGGACGCATTCACATACTGCAGAGAGACACAGACACGTGATTATGTGTGAAAAGAGACGCTCATGGGACAGAGCTTAGCAAATGAAACACAAGTGTGAGTGTGTGTGTGAGTGTGTGTGTGTGTGTGTGTGTGTGAGTGTGCGTGCGTGAGTGTGTGCATGTGTGTGTGAGTGTGTGCACGTGCGTGAGTGAGTGTGTGCGTGCGTGAGTGTGTGCATGAGTGCGTGTGCGAGACCAGAGGACATTTCTCCAGTCAGATCTTTGTCCCCATGTGCACTTGCAAACTATAGTCTGGCTTTTAAATGGTGGTTTTGGAGCAGCGGCTTCTTCCTTGCTGAGCCTTTCAGGTGATGTCCATGTAGGACTGGTTTTGCTGTGGATCTAGATACTCGTCCACCTGTTTCCTCCAGCATCTTTCCAAGCTCCTTTGCTGTTGTTCTGGGATTGATTTGCACTTTTCACACAAACTTCGTTCATCTCTACGAGACAGAATGCGTCTCCTTCCTGAGCGGTGTGATGGCTGTGTGGTCACATGGTGTTTATACTTGTGTACTATTGTTTGTACAGATGAATGTGGCACCTTCAGACATTTGGAAATTGCTCCCAAAGATGAACCAGACTTGTGGAGGTCCACCATTAGTTTTCTGAGGTCTTGACTGATTTATTTAGATTTTCACATGATGTCAAGCAAAGAGTCACTGAGTTTGAAGCGAAGCCTTAAAATACATCCACAGGTGCACCTCCAATCAGAAGCTAATTGGCTAAAGGCTTGACATCATTTTCTGGAATTTTCCAAGCTGCTTAAAGGCACAGATAACTTCTGGAAGTGTGATATAGTCAATTAAAAGTGAAACAATCAGTCTGTAAACTGTATGTGTATATAAATATATATATATATATACACATACAGTCATAAGTGTGATTCTGCTATTTGAAAGTCAATGTAAATATGTTCATATGCATTCATTTGAACATTGTCTGTGTGATGAATGGAAGCGGGTGGTCGTCTGTGTCTCATGCTGGATTAAAAAATGCGAGAGATGAGACAGAATGCATGATGGGAGGAGAGCCAGCGAGCAAGTATTACACTCACACAGCGAGAGACTCAAACACAAACACGTCTCCTCCTCAAATACTACTTCTTACCTGCCCACACAGACACACACACGCACAATCACACTCACACAAACAATTACACTCACACACAGACAAACACACACACACACACAATCACGCTCACATTCACACACACATACAAATACAGACAAATATACACACAAACACACTCACACTCACTCACACTCACACAAACAATTACACACAAACACACGCAAAATCACACACACACAAACAATTACACTCACACACACACAAACAATTACACACACAAACACACGCACAATCACACACACACACACACACACTACATTACACACACACACAATTACACACACAAACACAGACAAACACATAAACATAATCACACACAAACACACACACACTCACGCTCACTCACACACACATACACTCACACACACACACACACACAAACAAACAATTACACACACAAACACAGACAAACACACGCACAATCACACACACACAGACAAACAAACACAGACAAACACATACACATAATCACACACAAACACACACACACTCACGCTCACTCACACACACACCCACACATACACTCACACAAACAATTACACACACAAAGACAGACAAACACACGCACAATCACACACACACAAACACACACAATCACTCTCACACAAACAAAAACACTCTGTAGTATCACATCTCCTGACACAAAACACACACACACACACCACATTAGTATGTCATAACATCTCAGATCTCACAAATGCAAACTATATATATATATGAGAAAGCCCCTCAAATAACAATAATGCAATATATAATGATGAAATAATTATAGTTATAATTACAAATAATATATATATATATATATATAAAACAGTATTCCGATAATTGAAATGCATTACATCATTGTGGCAGAGGGGTTAAACATTGATAAGACAATACAAATATATTTAGCTTATTTGCATATTATTGAACATAAGCCAATCACTGGCCTTCAGTTCACAGCAATCCATCCTGCAACTGAATTCATCAATCAGACCAGATTTATTATAAGGGCTTATTTAAGGATGTACACCTGCGTCACACGGACACTTTTGGAGCGTCTCACTTTGGTTGTGTCGCGTCATATACATACAGTTTTTAGATCGCCGTGTCAAGTTAAACGTAGTTTAATACTTAGAAAAACACCTCTTGAGATCCCTAAATTCAGATTTGTGCTCCATCAATCTGTGTTTGAACGCAAGAACGAGTCCTCGTGTCGTCTGCTGAAGGGTTGTTTTGTTCTCTGTATAAACTGCATGTTGTCTGTACAGCTGGAGTTTCACTTACTGCCCCCTGGAGGAAACACATGGTACTACAAGCTTCAATTGCTCAGAAATCTTTCTTATTATTGAGTGTAAAGGGGTTAAGATGGGCAAGGAGGAGGCGAGAACCGGCTTGTCAATATAAATAATATTTAATTAAACTCAAAACAAAAGCACAAACATAAACCATCGTCACCGGCCGCCTTTATCCCTCCCACGCCCCATCAGGCCGATTGGGGACCGGGCGTGCGACATTCTAGCCCGGCCCCGCCCCCCTCCGCTCCACACTCCTCCCGCCGTTACCTCAGGCCGGGGTGCCACCGGCATGACCTACACCCCCCCCTTTCCCTGGGGAGGGGCGTGGTTTGTGCCCCGTCAGGTCATCCCCGCCTTCCTCGAGCTGGGAGGAGACAGGAGGGGAATCAACAACAAAAAATAGGCGAGGGAAAAGGCCAACACGGTGCGAGAGAGAGAGGGAGAGAAGAAGCTCACTCACCGGTTCTCTGATATACCATCGCGTGGTCCTTGAACACTCCTCCACACTCTCCGGCGGACGACAGCCGCTCCTCTCGGGGCGAACCGGAGTCAAATCTCCGACCCCCAGCGGACAGAACGCCCCTCCGCTTTTCTGGCGGCACCTGGGGACATTCCTCCGCCCCTGGCAGCGGCCCTACCGCTCCAGACGATCGGGGAGTTACTTCCCTCCTCCCCTCTCGGACAGCGGTCTAACCTCGACCCCTCCGTGTTTCTGGGGGACGGCAGGACACTCCTCCGTCCCCGGCAGCGGCTCCATCGCTCCAGGAGGTTGGGGAATCCAGTCCCCACGTCCGGGCGGTCGGGCTACTCCGTCACCCGGTAGATGGCAGCAGCGCTCCCCTTGGTGGATGGTAGTGTCGAGGACTCTGCGACAGGCATCCCTCCTCCTTCCCGGGTTTCGGCACCAATGTAAGGGGGTTAAGATGGGCAAGGAGGAGGCGAGAACCGGCTTGTCAATATAAATAATATTTAATTAAACTCAAAACCAAAACACACAAACATAAACAGACACATGACGGACATGCCCGTAATTCTCTCTCTCTCGAACCGTTGTCAACGGCCGCCTTTATCCCTCGCGCACCTCATCAGGCCGATTGGGGACCGGGCGTGCGACATTCTAGCCCGGCCCCGCCCCCCTCCGCTCCACATTGAGTTATTTTTATATATAATTAATCGTACTGAATTTACACGTTATATTGACATCCCTAATATATATTGTAATAAGTATGTAACAGGAGCCAGCTGGGAGATAGCAAACCAACTGACGCTAGAGGCTGTAGACTTTAGCCTCCTTGATAGAGCACCCGCCTCCCACGCCAGAGATCTAGGTTCGAGTCCCGTACGTAGCGGGTAGAACAAGAGCGTCACATTGGTGCCATGACCCGGATGGGAGTGAGGTTTAGGGGGATGAGTGTAACGGGAGCCAGCTGGTAGATAGCTGTGCAGTGTGTAAACCTCACTCTCCTGACCTCAAGAGGTGCACTAGCGACTGATGCTAGAGGCTGTAGCCTTTAGCCTCCTTGTTAGAGCACCCGCCTCCCACACCGGAGATCTAGGTTCGAGTCCTGTACGGAGCGGATAGAACAAGAGCGTCACAAGTATATATATATATATATATATATATATAGTCATCCATGTATTTCAAGAGTTCTAAATAACAACTGCACTTCCAGGGATTAAGTAATATTACATATTTTATGTCTATTTATTCATTTATTTGGCGACAAGTCAATTAATAAGCAGGATAATGAGCAGTCGCAATATATATACATCAACAGAACTTCAACACAAACTGCAGCAGGAATTCAGCTGTTTCTGAAGTCTCTGTCGTCTCTTTCTACTCACAAAATAACATCATTTTAAGCCAGATTAATATCTCATGTCCTTTATATAATTTGGTAGGTAGCCGTGTAATAAGCGATAATAACCGGCTGACTGTACGTTATCACTTATTGCAGAACACAACATTTGTAGTAAGTATTTATACATCATGTTGGTGTTTATTGTGTTTATATTATGCCAAATTGACATTTAAAAAAAATCTTTGCATTACATTATTTAAAAGCAATTCTCTAAAAAAGCGTTTTATTGAAAAATAAATAATAAATAAATATAATTATTTTATTTAAAATAAAAAAGTCATAAAAATGTAATTTTTGGGGGAAATGTGGTCACCAAAAAAAATGTATAATGTGATTTAAAAAAAAATTCGTATTTGTTCCTTTTGGTTTTGGGTTGAAATGTGTCCTGGACGTGCTGTTGAGACGTTCACCCATGCGTTCAGATCAACAGGATCTATATGTGTGACAATATCAAACCCAAACACGAGCAATTCATCTAAATCTCACAGACCTCTGAAAGACAGAAGGATAAATATATATATATATTACAGTGAAGTGCCTGAGTAAACGGTCAGCACGGTGCTCGCTTTTCTTTTT
>NC_068282.1:1126532-1141532 GCF_025860055.1 Xyrauchen texanus
GTGGTATCGACTTGACTGGATAAAACGTGCCCCAATCTAGCTCTTAAAAACTAAGTCGTTGGTCACTTTACAGGTCAGTCAGGTGGTCTCTTCCGGTCTAAGTGGGTGGTTCTTGGTCAGAATAAGCTGCAATGTGCACCAGACTTTATGCTGACAATCAAAGTGAGAACAAGTGAACACCAAGTAGTGGATATATGTTAACCTATCAGAAGCCACTACACTTACAACAATGTCTTCACTGTTGCAAAGCTTTCTTATCACATGAGTGGGACATATTGACAGATGCTCGCTCATCTTTTGACAAATTGTTTGCACTCTTCATTGTTTGAGGCGAGAAAATCATGTAGATAATTGCATACACGAGTCCTTTCATTTCTCGTGCTTTTCTTCTCTCAGTGTTAGCTTTGTTCTGTAACCTTTAGCAAATGATGGACGACAGCAACAAACGACCCGTACACTGTCCATCTATAACGCCACAGTGGCATGCTTAGAGACGAGAGGCGACGTCTGTCTTAACCGTCTACATGACTGACACAAAAGAAAACTTCTGCTCATACAACACACGAAACATTGGGAATATACATCTAATCCCATGTTAGAATGGCGGTAAACAGCATTGGGTGGCATTGCTTGCATGTGCATGACCGTTTGATGCACGGCTCTGGGCAGGCGGCAGATATAATAAAGGCTTATCGTTTGGAGGCAATTTCACAGCAGCACGCACCTAATTGAACAGTCTGTTTCAAGCATTCTATTCTCTCTGACGCGAGCCGCCGGGAACAATCTGAGAAATGACACCTTCCTCGAGTCATTGAGCAGGGCTGCCACGACACATGCACACACACACTTGCTGCAGAAGAGTGTGAGAAGACACACTTATCGGGAAACAAGGAGAGCTGGAGTGAAGCTGCACTGGTGTTTGGAGGACCTACAGAACAAATATGCATCTCCTGAAGTTCTGCTGAAGGTACTCTAAGGTCAGGGCTCCAGAAAAACATGTGTGTGTGGTGGCACCGGTGGCAGCAAGTTCTAAAGTTGGTGGCACCAGCACCTGATTTGGTAGCAGCAGTTTTGTAACACAGAAAGTATACAGAAAATGTAACAATGTAGGCCTAGAGACAAAAATATATATCATGTAATTACAAAAACGATTGTAATTAGTAGGTACTAACCCTAACACTTACCCTTAACCTAACCTAACCCTAACTAACCCTAATCCAACCTAACCCTAACCTAAACAAACCTTACCCTAACCTAACCCTTAACCTAACCCCTAACCTAACCTTACCCTAACACTTACCCTTAACCTAACCGAACCCTAACTAACCCTAACCAAAGCAAAACCGTAACCTAACCCAACCTAACCCTAAACTAACCTAACTAAAACCTTAACCTAACTCAACTTAACCCTAACCTAACCTAACCCAACTTAACCCTAACTAACACTAACCTAACCAAAACCTTATCCTAACCTAACCCTTAACCTAACCCTTAACCTAACCTAACCCAACCCAACCTAACCCTAACCTAACCAAAGCAAAACCGTAACCTAACCCTAAATTAACCAAACCAAAACCTTACCCTAACCTATCCTAACCCTTAACCTAAACCTAACTAACGCTTACCCTTAACCTAACCCTTAACCTAACCTATCCTAACACTTAACCTAAACATAACCTAACCCAAATGTAACCTAAACCTTAACCTTACCTAACATAACCCTAACCAACACTTACCCTTAACCTAACCAAAAACTAACCATAACCTAACCCATAACCTAAACTAACCATAACCTAACCCTTAACTGTTAACCCAAACTAACCATAACCTAACCCTAAATAACACTTACCCTTAACCTAACCTAAACTAACCCAACCTAACCATAACCTAACCCTTAACCCAACCTAACCTACCTGACCTAAACTAACCCTTACACTTAACCTAACCTAATCCAAACTAACCATAAACTAAACCTTTACCTAACATAACCATAACCTAACCCTAACTAACACTTACCCTTAACCTAACCCTTAACCTAACCTATCCTAACCTATCCTAACCCTTAACCTAAACTAACCATAACCTAACCCTTATCCTAAACTAACCTATCCTAACCCTTAACCTAAACTAACCATAACCTAACCCTTAACCTAAACTAACCTATCCTAATCCTTAACCTAAACTAACCATAACCTAACCCTTAACCTAAACTAACCTATCCTAACCCTTAACCTAAAATAACCATAACCTAACCCTTAACCTAACCATAACCTAACCTATCCTAACCCTTAACCTAACCTAAACTAACCATAACCTAACCCTTAACCTAACCATAACCTAACCCTTAACCTAACCTAAACTAACCATAACCTAACCCTTAACCTAAACTAACCTATCCTAACCCTTAACCTAAAATAACCATAACCTAACCCTTATCCTAACCATAACCTAACCTATCCTAACCCTTAACCTAACCTAAACTAACCATAACCTAACCCTAACTAACACTTACCCTTAACCGAACCCTTAACCTAACCTAACCCTTAACCTAAACTAACCATAACCTAACCCTTAACCTAAACTAACCTATCCTAACCCTTAACCTAAAATAACCATAACCTAACCCTTAACCTAACCATAACCTAACCTATCCTAACCCTTAACCTAACCTAAACTAACCATAACCTAACCCTAACTAACACTTACCCTTAACCGAACACTTAACCTAACCTAATCTAACCTAACCTATCCTAACCCTTAACCTAAACTAACCATAACCTAACCCTAACTAACACTTAACCTAACCTAAACTAACCCTTAACCTAACCTAACCCTTAACCTAACGCAAACTAACCATAACCTAACCCGTAACCTAAACTAACCATAACCTAACCCTTAACCGTTAACCCAAACTAACCATAACCTAACCCTAATTAACACTTAACCTAACCTAAACTAACCTATCCTATCCTAACCCTTAACCTAAACTAACCATAACCTAACCCTAACTAACACTTACCCTTAACCTAACCTAACCCTTATTTGTGCAATTATATTTGGTGCTGTCCTTGAAGTATGAAGAAAGCCAGTATGTCAGTTTTGGTGAATTTTATGCTTAAAACAAGAAAAATAAACAATTTTACTTATGGGGTAAGAAAGCGAATGCCCGTGGTGTAGAAATTAAATGTTGAACAAGAGTGCGGTGTTCAGGTGTCCACGCAGTTATGGTCAAAATCACAATCAACACATCAATTTTGCAAACGCATGCATAATATCTTTTTTTGAAGTTCTCACTTTCTCATCAGCTTTCTACACCTTTTCTCTTGCACATTATTACTCACATTCACGAGTGAGAAATCTCCCCGTGTTCATCAGCCCTTATTACTGTTGCACTAATTGGATGACTGGCGATTAATCACACACACACACACACACACACACACACACACACACACACACACACACACACACACACACTCTCACACACACTCTCACACACACACACACACACACACACACACACACAGTTGTGTTTCCATGTTTTATCGGGGACTTTCCATAGACATAATGGTTTTTATACTGTACAAACTTTATATTCTATCCCCTAAACCTAACCCTACCCCTAAACCTAACCCTACCCCTAAACCCACACATATATATACACACACACACATATACACACACACAAATATAAATAAACACATATACACACACACACACAAACAAATATAAATACACACATATACACACACACACACACACACATATAAACACACATATACACACACATATATATACACACACACAAATAAACACACACACACATATATATACACACACACACACAAATATACACACACAAATATAAACACACACATATACACACACACACAGTCTCACACACGCACATATATAAACACACACATACACACACACACACACAAACACATATACTCACACACACACATATAAACACATACACACACACATATAAACACACACACTCTCACGCACACACATGTGCACACACACACACAACGGAGTCACCCAGAGACTTAATTGGGCCACTGATTGGCTGAGACTAATTGAGCATTGATGAGTCCATGTGTGAGAGAGCAACAGTGGCACACCAGTCCAATTAAAACAAACACACACACACACACACACACACACACACACACAATTCTTTTCTAGTGGCTTTAATTGCCGGTTGGAGGTTTGAACTGTTTCTTCTTCTGCTTTCTATTAATTGTCCGACTTCCTTCAGTGAGATGCAACACTGTCAGTGAAACACAAACACTTATTAAAGAGAAGCTGCTCGGATGCTTGATGCTTTTCTGCAGTTCTGCTTTTAATCAAGCGAGCGCATCTCTAAAACATGATGAGAAACTCTTCAAATAATGAAAAACAGAGCTTGTGATCATCGATCAGCCAGACTCACAACCTACAACACTGAACAGCTACACAATGATTCATCTGATGGTACAGCTATTAATAAACGAGATGGCTTTATTAATAGAAGTATAATGTGTGTGTTTGTGGCTAATGATGTTAGAGCCGTCCAATAATGAGAGCATAATGAAAAATTTAATGAAGGAACAAATTCAGCGAGGACAACATGGTGCATTCTGGGAAACTCGAAAGCTTAACAAGTCAGTCGTCCGTCACGGCTCACGGGGGAAAGATTCACGCTGATCTTACGTCAATATAAACACACAATTATGTACATCTGGACTGCGAAAGAAAATGATTTAGAAGCAGAATGACCTTAAAAATCACGTCATGTTTTCAGAGACATCTTATAAAATGTGGGTTATGCCTTTAACAGGAAAAAACTATTCGCCAGTGGAGTAAAAAATGAACTTGTTTCCCGTTAAATCTGTTTACTGTTTCACGTACACATGCTCAAACTGGTGTTTCTTGTTCTCAGCATTCTGTTACATTTCTCTGGAAACAAGACAAAATATCGAACAGAATTCTGCTTCTCTATTAAAGGTATCTTTTTTAGAAGGATTCAATACTTTTACTGGAAAACAACAGAAAAACACGGTGAGAAAATGTGCAAAAAAAGTCATTTTGTTAATCCTTAAACGTATTCCTCGAGACCTCATTCCACCTGCTGTACCTCTTCCATTTGTGGAGTTGTGCCAAAACCTCTTTAGTATTCCTCAATCTATCACTTATAAATAGTGTAACACACACACACACACACATACACACACACAGTCACACACACACAAACACACACATAAACACACACTCACAGTCACAAACACACACACACACACACACAGTCACAAACACACACACAAACACACACACACATACACACACACACACACACACACACACAGTCACACACACAAACACAAACACACACATAAACACTCACACATACACACACACAGTCACACACACACAAACACACACATAAACACACACTCACAGTCACAAACACACACACACACACACACAGTCACAAACACACACACAAACACACACACACATACACACACACACACACACACAGTCACACACACAAACACAAACACACACATAAACACTCACACATACACACACACAGTCACACACACAAACAAACACATAAACACACACTCACAGTCACAAACACACACACACACAGTCACAAACACACACACAAACACACACACACATACACACACACACACACACACACAGTCACACACACAAACACAAACACACACATAAACACACACACACAGTCACAAACACACACTCACAGTCACAAACACACACACAGTCACAAACACACACATAAACACACACTCACAGTAACAAACACACACACAATCACACACATACACACAGTCACACACACAAACACACACATAAACACACACACACAGTCACAAACACACACTCACAGTCACAAACACACACACAGTCACAAACACACACACACACACACACACACAGTCACAAACACACACATAAACACACACACAGTCACAAACACACACACAAACACACACTCATAGTCACAAACACACACACAAACACACTCACAGTCACAAACACACACACACACACAGTCACAAACACACACATAAACACACACTCACAGTCACAAACACACACAAATACACACTCACAGTCACAAACACACACACACACACAGACACAAACACACACATAAACACACACACACACACACAGTCACAAACACACACACAAACACACACATAAACACACACACAGTCACAAACACACACACACACACACACAGTCACAAACACACACACTCACACACACACACCCACACTCTCATACACACTCACACACACACACATAAACACACACACAAACACACACATAAACACACACACAGTCACAAACACACACACACACACACAGTCACAAACACACACACAAACACACAGTCACAAACAAACACACTCACACACACACACCCACACTCTCATACACACTCACACACACACACATAAACACACACACAAACACACACATAAACACACACACAGTCACAAACACACACACACACACACAGTCACAAACACACACACAAACACACACTCACAGTCACAAACAAACACACTCACACACACACACCCACACTCTCATACACACTCACACACACACACACAAACACACACACTGACACACACACACCCACACTCTCATACACACTCACACACACACACACAAACACACACAGTCACAAACACACACACTCACACACACACACACACCTGCAAATACAACCGAGATCACTTTTGTAATGATCTAAATGTGAATCTATACTTCTGTAACTTATAAAGATATGACGATGTAATGTTGCATTCTTGACACAAGCGCTTGAGACTAACAACAAGTTTGTGCAGGTAACAATGAACTCTTGTGCAAAATGTTCAAGTTATTAATGAGCAAATGCAACAATATATATATGAGACAGAGAGAGGTGGAGAAAGGGTCAGAAACTGAAGACAAATGCTGCAAATGTATTCTTAGATGCAATTAACCTACAGAAGTTCTGCAGTGAGCAAACCGACATCTGCTTTATTAGTGTGTTTGCAAAGTCAAGCATCACTGACACTATTGTTCTTGAATAGATACGAGTTATTTACATTGAACACAATATTGATATTTGAGGGTGCAGGACTCATCACGTGTTCTTCTTGAGCTCTTGGCAACAAACGAGAACATCCAGAGACAGATCATCTCAGTCACCATTGGAGAACATGAACTGCCCCACAAAGCCACACTCTTCCTCTCATTATCTGTTCATTCTGTTGAGCGAGGAACAGGTGGCGGAGCGGGTGCGAGATGGTCCCGCTGAGAGTTTGAGCGACTGATGTTCGTTCTCCTCCAGACTGATCCAGACTCGCAGCTCAAGCGCTGGATCTCTTCACACTTCTATAAAATCTGCTTGTGAGAACAGAATCATAATTACTGATTTGTTCCTTATAGTTGGATATTTATGTGCTGATTCCAACTTTGGGAACTTTATTTTGTTCTTTACCCTCCTATTGCGATCGCGGCTCATTTTTGACCCGGTGGAATTCCAGTTTATAAATCATTCGTCATTAATAGGTTCTTTCCTGCCCATACATGTAAAAAGATGATTATTTTTGACATGATAACTGACAACTATAACAGTTATTAACTAATATGCCATTTTTAAACATGTAAATAAAATGTTAACATTAATAATAAACATGAACTGCACAACACCAGTGAGATACACGTGAAGACGTCTTTTTTATCCACATTTCTGTGTAATTTTATCCACGTATAATATACAATTTATATGAACATCTAATGTGAGAATTATTAGTAATTCACTCATAACTGCTCGATACAACCTGGTGGACAAAAGTTACGAAACGAACGTATTCTTCATCAAACAACTGAACAACTCAAGTACACAACATTAATACACATTTACTGTGTTTATAAGATACATCTATTGTATTAACTGATGTGTGTGTGTGTGTGTGTGCTGTGACTGTATGTGTGAGTGTGTGTGTGTGTGTGTGCTGTGACTGTATGTGTGAGTGTGTGTGTGTGTGCTGTGACTGTATGTGTGAGTGTGTGTGTGTGTGCTGTGACTGTATGTGTGAGTGTGTGTGTGTGTGCTGTGACTGTATGTGTGAGTGTGTGTGTGTGTGCTGTGAGTGTGTGTGTGAGTGTGTGTGTGTGCTGTGACTGTATGTGTGAGTGTGTGTGTGTGTGCTGTGACTGTATGTGTGAGTGTGTGTGTGTGTGCTGTGACTGTATGTGTGAGTGTGTGTGTGTGTGCTGTGACTGTATGTGTGTGTGTGTGTGTGTGACTGTATGTATGAGTGTGTGAGTGTGTGTGTGTGTGCTGTGACTGTATGTGTGAGTGTGTGTGTGTGTGTGACTGTATGTATGAGTGTGTGTGTGTGTGTGTGTGTGCTGTGACTGTATGTGTGAGTGTGTGTGTGTGTGCTGTGACTGTATGTGTGAGTGTGTGTGTGTGTGCTGTGACTGTATGTGTGAGTGTGTGTGTGTGTGCTGTGACTGTATGTGTGAGTGTGTGTGTGTGACTGTATGTGTGAGTGTGTGTGTGTGTGCTGTGACTGTATGTGTGAGTGTGTGTGTGTGTGTGACTGTATGTATGAGTGTGTGTGTGTGTGTGTGTGTGTGTGTGCTGTGACTGTATGTGTGAGTGTGTGTGTGTGTGACTGTATGTATGAGTGTGTGTGTGTGACTGTATGTATGAGTGTGTGTGTGTGCTGTGGGCTGGTTGGGCATCAGATGGATGCAGAGTAAAAACCCAATTAAGAAAAAAAATTTGCTCTCAGTAGTAACTGTAATTTAGTTTATTTGTTATGTTTGTTACATCTGTCATGCCTGTTTTGTACAGGAATGTGTGTGTGACTGTATATGTGTGTGTGTGTGTGTGTGTGTGACTGTATATGTGTGACTATGTGTGTGTATGCATGTATGTATGTGTATGACTGAATGTGTGTGTGTGTGTTTGTGAGATTGTATGTGTGTGTGTCTGTGTGATTATATGTGTGTGTGTGTGACTGTATGTGTGTGTGTGACTGTATGTGTTTGTGAGATTGTATGTGTGTGTGTGTGATTATATGTGTGTGTGTGTGACTGTATGTGTGTGTGTGACTGTATGTGTTTGTGAGATTGTATGTGTGTGTGTCTGTGTGATTATATGTGTGTGTGTGACTGTATGTGTGTGTGTGACTGTGTGTGTTTGTGAGATTGTATGTGTGTGTGTCTGTGTGATTATATGTGTGTGTGTGTGTGACTGTATGTGTGTGTGTGTGTGAGACTGTATGTGTGTGTCTGTATGTGTATGACTGTATGTGTGTGTGACTGTATGTGTGTGTGACTGTATGTGTGTGTGTGACTGTGTATGACTGTATGTGTGTGTGTGACTGTATGTGTGTGTGACTGTGTGTGTGTGACTGTATGTGTGTGACTGACTGTACATGTGTGTGTGTTTGTGTGACTGTATGTGTGTGTGATTGTATGTGTGTGACTGTGTGTCACACACACTCTCACATACACACACACATTCTCTCACATACAGTCACACACATACATACATACATACACACACATACAGTCACACACTCTCTCACACACACACAGTCACACACACATACAGTCATACACAGTCACACACACACATACAGTCACACACACATACAGTCACACATACACACACACATACTCTCACATACAGTCACACACATACATACACACATACAGTCACACAAACACACACACATGTACAGTCACACACACACACACACACACACATACAGTCACACACACTCCTAATGAAGTACATCTGGTTTTCACACTTTCTCTCTCACAGTTGTATATTGTGTGCAACAAACAGCCAGATGAGAATTTTCACACCACCTCAAAACACAACGCGAGCGGAAGATTTTTGGTCCCTGAATAACATCAGAAAAGATGGAAAATATCAGCGGGTCGTTTGCTCGCACTAGTCTGGGGAAATCAGCAGTTAGCGCTCTGGACCATCAGTGTTTTATATGGAATCGGACTTTTTCCAAAGTTCTGGAATAACTGATCATCAAACTCTTCTTCAATTTATGCTCAGCGGTGCGATGAGTCATGATGAAGATAAAGAAATATTATCTTTCAAATTCAGATTTCATTGCGACGTTTGTGAAGACACACGGCAGAAAACCACTCAAGAATCCTTTTGCCGACGTCCATCCCCTCAGAATGATCTGTCTGTCAATCATAACACTGGCTAGGACACCATTTTTATACATTTATCCCCTATTTTGATGACCGTCCCGTTGCCTGAAATACAGAGTCTGAGGCAAAATTAAATTGAAGTGCCCAAAACATCCCACATAAACCTCTGAAACTTCAACCAGAATTCTTGGATTTAACACACCACCAAAAACATGGGGTGTGTCCCCATCTTCTGATTGGCATCGCCAGCAGGTGGGCGTGTCTTTAAGAACAAGCCTATAATATAATCTGAAGGGGGTCCAATAGAATCGATGTAAGATCACACCCCCTCCTCCAATACCAAGTTTAAATCTTTCTCCCATAATCTCTTGACAGATGTTGAAGCTCCGCCCCCAGACTCTGATTTATCAGGGAGTAACACACTGATGCCTCGTGACCTTTCCCAAAAGCAGGAATCACCTCTCCCAGAGTATGTGCCGCTTTAGGGGGTGTGTGCTACTCCCAAAAACAGTACAGAGCAGGTGGTGCAGCTGTAAGTACATCAAAAACTGAGACCTGGGAATCCCAAAATGATGACCCAAATTATCAAAGGATCTCAACACCCCACTCTCATACAGATCACCGAGAGTAGCAACCAGGGCTGGACTGGTAATCTGGCATACCGGGCATTTTCCCGGTGGGCCGATGCAGTTTGGGACCATTCAGGGGGGGACTGGCCATTGGGAGAACCGAGTGGGCTGGTGGGTCGGCCGCTAAACGTGCCGAATTGGCCGCGCTATGCAGAACGGACCACAAAAAAGCCCTCATCAGTTTGGGGAGCATTTAACTCACATTTAGCATCACACACACACACACACACACACACACACACACACACACACACACACACACACACACACACACACACACACACACACACACGTAGTGTTTCCATGTTTTATGGGGACTTTCCATAGACATAATGGTTTTTATACTGTACAAACTTTATATTCTATCCCCTAAACCTAACCCTACCCCTAAACCTAACCCTCACAGAAAACTTTCTGCATTTTTACATTTTCAAAAACATAATTTAGTGTGATTTATAAGCTGTTTTCCTCATGGGGACCGACAAAATGTCCCCACAAGGTCAAACATTTCGGGTTTTACTATCCTTATGGGGACATTTGGTCCCCACAAAGTGATAAATACACGCTCACACATACACACACACACACACACACACACACACACACACACACACACACACACTCACACACACACACATGTTGTGTTTCCATGTTTTATGGGGACTTTCCATAGACATAATGGTTTTTATACTGTACAAACTTTATATTCTATCCCCTAAACCTAACCCTACCCCTAAACCTAACCCTCACAGAAAACTTTCTGCATTTTTACATTTTCAAAAAACATAATTTAGTATGATTTATAAGCTGTTTTCCTCATGGGGACCGACAAAATGTCCCCACAAGGTCAAACATTTCGGGTTTTACTATCCTTATGGGGACATTTGGTCCCCACAAAGTGATAAATACACGCTCACACATACACACACACACACACACACACACACACACACACACACACACACACACACACACACACACACACACACACACACACGCGCACAGTGCACATTTAATCTCAGATCTGCTGCGATATGCTGCCTTCAGATCAGACTGTCTGTTTCACACATGAGACCAACAAAGTTTTGTCTTATATTCAGCTCAATGTATGTGTGTGTGTGTGTGTGTGTGTGTGTGTGTGTGTGTGTGTGTGTGTGTGTGTGAGTGAGAGAGAGAGAGAGAGAGAGAGAGAGAGAGTGTGTGTGTTTGTGAGAGAGTGTGTGTGTTTGTGAGAGTTTGTGAGAGAGTGTGTGTGTGTGTTTGTGAGAGTTTGTGAGAGAGTGTGTGTGTGTGTTTGTGAGAGTTTGTGAGAGAGAGTGTGTGTGTGTGTGTTTGTGAGAGTTTGTGAGAGAGTGTGTGTGTGTGTTTGTGAGAGTTTGTGAGAGAGTGTGTGTGTGTGTTTGTGAGAGTTTGTGAGAGAGTGTGTGTGTGTGTTTGTGAGAGTTTGTGAGAGAGAGTGTGTGTGTGTGTGTTTGTGAGAGTTTGTGAGAGAGTGTGTGTGTGTTTGTGAGAGTTTGTGAGAGAGTGTGTGTGTGTGTTTGTGAGAGTTTGTGAGAGAGAGTGTGTGTGTGTTTGTGAGAGTTTGTGAGAGAGTGTGTGTGTGTGTGTGTTTGTGAGAGAGTGTGTGTGTGTGTGTGTTTGTGAGAGTTTGTGAGAGAGTGTGTGTGTGTGTGTGTGTGTTTGTGAGAGTTTGTGAGAGAGTGTGTGTGTGTGTGTGTTTGTGAGAGTTTGTGAGAGAGTGTGTGTGTGTGTGTGTGTTTGTGAGAGTTTGTGAGAGTGTGTGTGTGTGTGTGTTTGTGAGAGTTTGTGAGAGAGTGTGTGTGTGTTTGTGAGAGTGTGTGTATTTGTGATAGTGTGTGAGTGAGTGTGTGTGTGAGTGAGTGAGTGTGTGAGTGAGTGAGTGAGTGTGTGTGAGAGAGTGTGTGTCTTTGTGTTTATGTGTGTGTGAGAGAGTGTGTGTGTGTGTGTCTTTGTGTGTATATTTATGTATGTGTGTGTGTGAGAGTGTGAGAGTGTGTGTGTGAGTGTGAGAGAGTGTGTGTCTTTGTGTTTATGTGTGTGTCTTTGTGTGTATATTTATGTGTACGTGTGTGTTTATGTATGTGTGTATGTGAGAGTGTGTGTGTGTGTGAGTGAGTGTGTGTGACAGAGTGTGTGTGTCTTTGTGTGTATATTTATGTGTGTGTTTATGTATGTGTGTGTGTGTGTGAGAGAACATGTGTGTATATATTTATGTGTATGTATGTATGCGTATGTGTGTGTATGTGTGTGTGTGTGTGTGCAGAAGTGAGTGTGTTTGACCTTTGCTGTGTTATAGAGGTGGCGACTCTGACAGTGTGACAGAGAGACCAGCAGCAGCAATATAATGGATGAGCTCTCTCAAGGTGAACGTCTCTCTCTCTCTCTCTCTCTCTCTCTCTCTCTCTCTCCTCCTCCTCCCTTGTTTCTTCTTCACTCACTGGTTTCCCATTTGTTGTTTTCTTTGCTTGTTCTCTCTCAGATGAATTCCGGTCCTTTAAGTACGACCTGTCCCGACCTCTGCTTGTATTTCATCTCTTCTAAACTCACAAATGTATTTCCTCCTCCATCTGCTCATCTTCACATTATTCATTCTTCATGTGACATTTGCATGTAGAAGGAAGTCTGTGTGTTCATCGATATATTATTGTAATTTACCCAAACGCCACGTCCTTTCGGCAGTATGTTCGGCGTACAGACGGACACTCAAAACATGTTTCTGTCGGCTGTGCATGAAAATCTCATACAATGCAAAACCATTTATAGACACACAAACAGATGCGGGAAAATAAAGACCCAAATAATTCTAAATCAAATTCTGTCATCGTATACTCACTCTCATGTGGTTCCAAACCTGTATGACTTGGTTTAAACCGCACAATGAGGACATTAAAACAACGCAGAATAAATTTTCTCAAAAGCTGTTTTAAATAGAAGTGGTGGTGGTGTAGTGGACTAAAGCACTGAACTGGTAATCAGAAGGTTGCTGGTTCGATCCCCACAGTCACCGCCATTGTGTCCTTGAGTAAGACACTTAACTGGTAATCAGAAGGTTGCTGGTTCGATCCCCACAGTCACCACCATTGTGTCCTTGAGTAAGACACTTAACTCCAGGTTGCTCCGGGGGGATTGTCCCTGTAATAAGTGCACTGTATAATAAATTGGTACTCAGAAGGTTGCTGGTTTGATCCCCACAGTCACCACCATTGTGTCCTTGAGTAAGACACTTAACTCCAGGTTGCTCCGGGGGGATTGTCCCTGTAATAAGTGCTCTGTATAATACATTGGTACTCAGAAGGTCACTGGTTTGATCCCCACAGTCACCACCATTGTGTCCTTGAGTAAGGCACTTAACTCCAGGTTGCTCCGGGGGGATTGTCCCTGTAATAAGTGCACTGTATAATAAATTGGTACTCAGAAGGTTGCTGGTTTGATCCCCACAGTCACCACCATTGTGTCCTTGAGTAAGACACTTAACTGGTAATCAGAAGGTTGCTGGTTCGATCCCCACAGTCACCACCATTGTGTCCTTGAGTAAGACACTTAACTCCAGGTTGCTCCGGGGGGATTGTCCCTGTAATAAGGTTTCTGTAAGTCACTTTGGATAAAAGCATCTGCCAAATGCAGAAATGTAAATGTAAATACAAATCAAAATGATACGTTGGGCAGAACGTTAGCCTCAGTCACCATCCACTTTCATTATGAGGGAATAAGATACAAACACAACAACTGTAATTAAACAATCCCTTTATCAGTGCACACAAACACAAATGGGAAATAATGAACTCTAATATCATTTCTATAATGTGTTAATTGAGCTGTAATTGCGCTGTTAGCGTTGCTGCTACTCGGGTTAAGCGTTGTGGCTAGCCGTGAGTCGCCGCCCTGTGAAGCGAAAGCCGCGTGACAAACAGCATTCACAGCTCATCTATCATAAACGTCAAGACGAAGACATCCATTACAGAGTTTGCCGATCTTTGCGGTTCTCCTCGCCGCATCTCTCGTGTGTTTCTGCTGGTACTGATGCTGGAAAGATGCTGAACGGCAGTAAAACAGGCAGTACATTAATTAAATGCAGAAATTTGCCGTACTGGATTCTGCAGCTGAGGAAGAAGCTGTAAGATTGATGAAG
>NC_068282.1:1144032-1154032 GCF_025860055.1 Xyrauchen texanus
GTGTAAATCGTTCAGAAATCCATTCTTTTGTAAACTGTCACATTGAATTCAATGTGATCATTTATATAAGATGTTAGTTTGTGCTCCGGTCTTCCCCAATCCTGGCCAGCAAACACTGTATTGCACATGCATCTTAGCAGCCGAGGGTTTGTAGCTGGTGTCTATTAACAGTTTCAAAGTAGCTTCAGCAACACTACAAACACACTCAGATTTGAGGACTATTGAAAGGCAGAAATTAGTCTCAGTAAGAGAAGATTTTACACAGCATGTCCAATAGCACAGTGAAATAAAAAGCCTGAGCATAATGGTCACCCTTTGTGCTCACGTGTGATTATAAGAGTACAACTCTAAAGACAGGCAGCACAACACAAATGTGTGTAAATAAATAGAAAAGCTTTAAAACACATCAATGCAATTGATTTTTTCTGGCGGGCGCATCAGTGATGAAGCTCCATCAATGGAGCAGAGTCGATGAATGACCAGGAACGAGATGCTGGTTTGAAATCAGCTGATCGATATGAAGTGATTGTTATTTGTTTGTACTGATGGCATCTGTCAGAGATTTTAGAGGCACAGAAGTCAGAGGCGCAGCTGTGTTGTTTAAGCACGCTATTAGACGCAAGCGAGGGAAGCGAGCCTGCGCTGGCTTTCGAACAAGATGGCGAGTATTCGTCTAGCGATTCTCCGCTTCGCAGAAACCTGGCTGAGTGAAGCCACGCGGACAGTCCAGCATCTGCCGGGCTTTCAGCTGTTCAGAGTGGATCGCATTGCGGAGTTAACGGGGAAAACGAGAGGCGGTAGAACATGCTTTTACATCATTTGTCATTTTGGCATGCCCAATTCCCAATGCACTCCAAGTCCTCGTGGTGGCGTAGTGACTCGCCTCAAACCGGGTGGCGGAGGACGAATCTCAGTTGCCTCCGCGTCTGAGACCGTGAATCCGCGCATCTTATCACGTTGAGCGCGTTACCATGGAGACGTAGCGCATGTTGACGCACAACTCAGGAGGCTAACCCAATGTGACTCTACCCACCCTAGCAACCGGGCCAATTGGTTGCTTAGGAAGCCTGACAGGAGACACTCAGCATGCCCTGGACTCAAACTAGCGACTCCAGGTGTGATAGTCAGCATCTTTACTTGCTGAGCAACCTAGATCCCCCCCCCCCCCCAGATGTAACAACGTTAAAGAAGATGTGCTGTCCTAATTTGGAAGCACTTTCTACTCGCCGCAGGAGTTTATATCCCGCCACAAGCATGCGTGAATGCGGCATTGCAACAGCGAGCTTATCACATCACAGACATGAAGCAACAACAACAAGATGGCGAGTATTCATCTAGCGATTCTCCGCTCTCTTCTCGGATCGCATTGCAGAGTTAACGGAGAAAACAAGAGGCGTTAGGACATGCTTTTACATCATTTGTCATTTTGGCATGCCCAATTCCCAATGCACTCCAAGTCCTCGTGGTGGCGTAGTGACTCGCCTCGATCCGGGTGGCGGAGGACGAATCTCAGTTGCCTCCGCGTCTGAGACCATCAATCCGCGCATCTTATCACGTGGCTTGTTGAGCACGTTACCGTGGAGACGTAGTGCATGTAGAGGCTTCACGCTGTTCTCCGTGGCGTCCACGCACAACTCAGGAGGCAAACCCAATGTGACTCTACCCACCCTAGCAACCAGGCCAATTGGTTGCTTAGGAAGCCTGACAGGAGACACTCAGCATGCCCTGGATTCAAACTAGCGACTCCAGGTGTGATAGTCAGCATCTTTACTTGTGGAGCTACCCAGGCCCCCCCCCAGATGTAACAACGTTAAAGAAGATGTGCTGTCCTAATTTGGAAGCACTTTCTACTCGCCGCAGGAGTTTATATCCCACCACAAGCATGCGTGAATACAGACAGCACATTACATGCCCCACCAGAGACAGAAATACACTGGATCACTGCTACACAACAATAAAGGATGCATATCTGTCCAATGTTCAGCTTTAGGACTCTCTGATCACTGTCTGGTTCATCTTCTCCCAACCTACAGGCAGAAACTAAAATCAGCTAAACCTGTAGTAAAAGACTGTAAAGAAGTGGACCAATGAAGCAGTGCTGAAACTACAAGCCTGCTTTGACTGCACTGTTTGCCGTGTATTTGAGGCTGCAGACACCAATCTAGATGAGCTCACAGATACTGTGACATCATATGTCAATTTCTGTGAGGATATGTGCATTCCTACTAGGACTTGTTTAACATACAACAATGACAAACCATGGTTTACAGCTAAACTCAGGCAGCTTTGTCAAGCCAATGTGGATGCTTACAGAAGTGGGTATAAAATCTTGTACAATCAGGCCAGGAACACACTGAATAAGGAAATCAGAGTGGATAAAATTAACTACTCTAATAAGCATAAAAACAAGTTTAGAGCTAACGTACCTGCATCAGTGTGGAGAGGCCTGAAAGACATAACTAAATTCAAGACACTACCCCCCAAAACGGTAGGGAACCAACATCTGGCTGACAACTTGAATGTGTTTTACTATAGATTTGGAAGACCCAGTCTCACTCCCCACACCCAATTTGACCTTCACTTCAAACAAACATCAACACCTCCTGCAAACCACCCTCCTCCCCCATTTTGCTACTCAATCTGCACTTAAGATCTGTGGAAAAAGATGTATGCCGGGTCTTCCAGAAACAAAAGACAAAGAAAGCACAGGGCCCAGACCGTGTTTCACCCGCTTGTCTAAAATCCTGTGCTGACCAGCTAGCCCCCATCTTCACATTGATCTTCAATAGATCACTGGAGCAGTGTGAAGTTCCCTACTGCTTCAAACACTCCACCATCAATCCTGTCCTAAATAAACCCAAAATCACAGGACTTAATGACTACAGACCCTTCGCTCTGACATCTGTGGCCATTAAGTTATTTCAGAGACTAGTGTTGGCCCACCTGAGGCCTCACTGGACCCTTTCTAGATCCCCTTCAATTTGCTTATTGAGCAAACAGGTCTGTGGGCGATGCAGTCAACATGGGATTGCATCATGTCCTGCAACATCTGGACACACCAGGGACATATGCAAGGATCCTTTTTGTGGACTTCAGCTCGACTTTCAACACCATCATCCCAGCTATTCTCCGGACTAAGTTACACCAACTCTCTGTTCCCATGCCTATCTGTCAGTGGATTACAAGCTTTCTGACGGACAAGCAGCAGCTAGTGAAACAGGGGAAATTCACTTCCAACACCTGTACGATCAGCACTGGTGCCCCCCACGAGATGTGTGCTCTTCTTCATCGCCAAGGACCATTCTGTCAAGCTCCTGAAGTTTGCAGATGACACTACAGTCATCGGCCTCATCCAAGATGACATACAGAAGGGAGGTTGAACAGCTGGATGTCTGGTGCAGTCAAAACAACCTGGAGCTGAACACGCTCAGAACAGTTGAGATGATTGTAGACTTTAGGAGGAATACCCCAACATCGACCCCCCCTCACCATTCTACATTTACATTTATGCATTTGGCAGACGCGTTTATCCAAAGCGACTTACAGTGCACTTATTACAGGGACAATTCCCCCGGAGCAACCTGGAGTTAAGTGCCTTGCTCAAGGGCCCAACAGTGGCATCTTGGTGGTGCTGGGGCTTGAACCCCTGACCTTCTGGTCAGTAACCCTGAGCCTCAACCACTGAGCCGTATTCTAAACAGCACTGTGGCAGCAGTGAGTCATTAGGGTTCCTGGGCACTGCCATCTCACAGGACCTGAAGTGGGAGACCCACATTGACTCCCTTCGCCAACTGAGGAAGTTCAACCCGCCACAGACGCTGCTGAAACTGTTCTACTCAGCAGTCACTGAGTCTGTCCTCTGCACTTCAATAACTGTCTGGTTTGGTGCAGCCACGAAATCGGACATCAGAAGACGACAAAGGACAGTTCGGACTGCTGAGAGGATTATTAGTTGCCCCATTACCTTTTTGAACTGTTGCCATCTGGCCGACGCTTCAGAGCTCTGAGCACCAGAACCGTCTGGCACAGGAACAGTTTTTACCCTCAGGCGATCCATCTCATGAACAGTTAAAATTGCCCCATTGAGCAATAATTATGTGCAATACAACGTTTATTTTATTTATATTTATCCAACATACCATACCTCTTCTGCATAATGTGACGCTCTTGTTCTACCCGCTCCATACGGGACTCGAACCTAGGTCTCCGGCATGGGAGGCGGGTGCTCTAATAAGGAGGCTAAAGGCTACAGCCTCTAGCATCAGTCGCTAGTGCACCTCTTGAGGTCAGGAGAGTGAGGTTTACACACTGCACAGTTATCTACCAGCTGGCTCCCGTTACACTCACCCCCCCAAACCTCACTCCCATCCGGGTCATGGCACCAATGTGACGCTCTTGTTCTACCGCTCCGTACAGGACTCGAACCTAGCTCTCCGGCGTGGGAGGCAGGTGTTTACACACTATGTACCAGCTGGCTCCCGTTACAATAACAGATTTGTATTTGTACATACTTATACTATTATTTTTAATTCTATTTTTGTTGCTGTATTGTTGTGCACTGGAAGCTTCTGCCACCAAGACAAATTCCTCGTATGTGTGTGCGTACTTGGCAATAAAGCTGATTCTGATCCGTGGATGTGTGCTGTAGCGGTAACGCCTCCAGGGGGTTATACTCCTGAAATGAGTTTGAGAGTAAGTTATTGGTTGGGAAAGGAGAGGAATGTTGTAATAAGAATGTGAAACGTTTAAAGAGAATTTCAGAATCTCGAAAGGGACGATCCACAGGAAACGAAAACTAAATGAAAGCATTTTCGTTAACTAAAGTACATTTAAAATGACCTCAAAGTTTTAGTTTTTGATGGACAGTACATTATATCATTTACAATCCACCCTAATTTAACATGAAAATGCCACTAGATAGAGGAAATACAAGACTGTCCCGAGAAATGTAACAACGTTAAACTCATTTAAATAATAATAGTGAACACTTTGCGTTGGCAGCCATACAAACATACAAAATCTAATAACACTGAGAAAATGGAAACATATTTTTCAGTCTAAACCTTTACTGGAAAACAAGACAAAAAAACACTCTGTGAACTGTGTTGGATTGTCACTTAATGTCTGATGTAAAATCTGGTTTCTGATGCAAAACCAGTTTAGATTCACTGCTGGAGAAGAAATATGGATGATTGGAAGGAAACATCTGTGTTTTCAGCAGCTGTGAATCATGCATCCAGGTTTAGAAAGCTGATCTGGGAGCAGTTCTCTCACATGCACTAAATATAGAAACCTCTGGACTTCATCCAAACTCCACACACTTCACGATCAGGAGGTTTACAATCTAATTATCAAAGAGAAGCTTTTCCAAGATCAAACTGAAAGCATTGATGTTTGACATGTGCTTCTGAAAATACATCCTCTTCATCATTGTAACCACACCTGCTCAACCGGTATGGCAGGCGTGAGCGCTAACAAGGAGGCTAAAGGCTACAGCCTCTAGCGTCAGTCGCTAGCGTGCCTCTTGAGGTCAGGGGAGTGAGGTTTACACACTGCACAGCTAACTACTAACTGGCTACTGTTACACCATACAGCCAATGTGTGTGCAGTCCATGCCAGTGGACATCAGAAAAGCAATACTGGAGTCATTAGTGTTAACAAGCTCTGGTCGACCCATCCAACACCGACCTGTCTTTGACTTTAAACCGTCAGATTGATTACAGTTTATTACCTTTAAGGTGCTTAAGAGTGACTTCTTCAATTTAATTACACTCATTTATTCATTAATGAACACACACAAATACACACACACACACACACTCACAACACACACAACACACACTCGCACACAACACACACACATACACATACAAACACACTCGCACACAAAAAAACACACACACACACACTCGCACACAACACACACATGCACACACTCACACATATAAACACACACACTCACACACACACACAACACACACATACACTCGCACACAAACACAACACACTCACACACACAGACATACACACAAACACACACTCACACACAAACACACTCACAACACACACACATGTACACACACACATACACGCACACAAACACAAACACAACACACACAGACATACACACAAACACACTCACACAAACGCACACACACACACAAACAACACACACTCACACACACTCACACACTCACACACAAACAACACACATGCACACTCACACACAAACAACACACATGCAACACACACACTCACTCACACACACACACACTCTCACACAAACAACACACACACTCACACACACACACAAACAACACACACACACTCACACACACTCACACACAAACACACTCACACACACACACACTCACACACAAACAACACACATACACACACTCACACACACACACATTCACACACAAACAACACACATGCAACACACTCACTCACACACACACAAACAACACACACACACTCACACACAAACACACTCACACACAAACAACACACACAAACAACACACACACACACACACTCACACACAAACAACACACATACACACACTCACACACACACTCACACATTCACACACAAACAACACACATGCAACACACACACTCACTCACACACACACACACACACACACAAACAACACACATTCACACACACTCACACACACACACACACACACACACACACACTCGGTTGCATACACAAAATTAAAAGTTTATAACTTCACAAAAATCTAAAAAAACAGGAAGGGTCAAGTGTTTGGTACCATTTTAATGAAAACTTTTCAATAATTATCATGATATAAATGTATTTATTTAATTATTCTTATTTTTCTGATTTGTCATTTTATATCTCTGGGTGTAAATAATGTGGCTCTGAAAAACTGCTTTTGTTTTGTTCTCAATCATGTCGACTGTATCTGAGAATAATTGTGTGTTGATACGACAAAGCGATCAAAAGTTCCAACATTACAAATATAATGTATCATAGTGTCCAAAAACATCTCCAAACAAATAAAAGATAATAATTGTACATAAGAACTAATTACACATGCAAACACAACAATGACTAAAGGTTTGCATAGCATGCACACATGATTTTAGTCATGAGATTTCACAGAATGAGTTTCATTCTGTGTCATTTGAGTCATCATTGAGTCTGTGTCATGTATTTGGCGCCATCTCCTGGTGGTCATATGTAACATTGTGCTTCATGTGGATTATCTAATGATCTATACATCTGATTATCTTGTGTGTGGACTCGATTGAAAGATAATCACAGACTCTAAGAAGAGGTTTTATGTTTTGTTTATTTTTTGTGAAGTTATAAGTGAAAAAGCGGCATACAAGCAACACCAACATCATGGTCAATGAAACATCTGATTTGTCAGCAAGTTTCAAAGCACTTGTTCAGTTTTGGTCATAATATGTACATGCATTGGATAGTAGAGCTTATAAACTATCAAACGAAACCTCTTGATCTCAAATTTTACGGCAGTGAGGTTTACCATATAGACACAACCTGTCAAGATAAATCACATAAATCACATGACGGATTTCAAAGTTTCAACTTTGAATATGCATAAATACAAATGATGTTCTGTATGAGATGGAAATTATGATTCTTGGGGTAAACGAACACTTCAACCTCTTGAACAGATGAATATATGAGGCTAAGACTCTAGCAGATGAGGACGTTTTGGAGGTTTTATTTTTAAGCAAAACTGCATGTAAGTGAGCTCAGTGAGTGTTGTTCTACCTCTGCATGTTTTAATTGTTTGTGTTCAGCTGTGATGCTGTTGTTCAATCGAGCAAAAGTTTAACATCTGCTGAATTTAATCATATTGAAATCCTTTAAATGCATAAAATGTAGAATAAAAGGGCTTTCCCTCAGGTTAGTGCAGACTCTAAACTTTACGTGGCAGATTTCAGTACAACAGCTGAATTGTGACACACAAATCTGCTCATCGTTATGGTTTATTCGGGCCAATAACAGCCCACCTTGAGAGGACGAGACCTTCTGATTGACATGTAAAGTGACTGTGACGAGGAGGAGGGCGTGGCCGGACTGTGAGGACGTCCTAATTAGCCGGGAGGAGGATAAGAGAGAGTGACACACGTGGCCGCTGTGTGCACTAACATTAAAGTTATGCTGACTGTTCTACCGGTTCCTCCCTCCTCCTTGCCTTTCCTGAACCCAGTTACAGTGACCATTTACAGTTTGCGTTTGTAACAGGTCCTGCTCAACCCGCTAGGACCCCCCTATACCTCACTCCAGTCCGGGTCACGGCACCACTTTAACAGGTCCTGCTCAACCCGCTAGGAGTGTACACTCACCCCCCTAAACCTCACTCCAATCCGGGTCACGGCACCACTGTAACAGGTCCTGCTCAACCCGCTAGGACCCCCCTATACCTCACTCCAGTCCGGGTCACGGCACCACTTTAACAGGTCCTGCTCAACCCGCTAGGAGTGTACACTCACCCCCCCTAAACCTCACTCCAATCCGGGTCACGGCACCACTGTAACGGTCCTGCTCGACCCGCTCCAAGCGGGATTTGAACCGGTGTCTACAGCATTGGTGGCGGGTGCGCTAACAAGGAGGCTAAAGGTTACAGCTTCTAGCATCAGTCGCTAGTGCGATTTCATGACATGCACCTCACACATTTTGGCAAATCTAGCTATTAGTTCTTCCTTATGGAAGCCCCAAATTGGACTGTTTTTTTAATTAAAAAAAAATTAATTATCAAAATGTATCAATTTATTTGCTCAATTTTTTTTTTCTCTCAAATTTTTTTCCAAAAAAAATTATTCTCCTCAAAAAAAAATCCTCTAAATGTTTTATTACTTTTTTTTCTCTCAAATTTTTTTCAAAATTTTTTTTTCTCATTTTTTATCAAATGTTTTTTCTCTCAAATTTTTTTATCACATTTTTTTTCTCTCTAATTTACACAATATGATTTTTTGTATGTATGTTTTTTGCTTGCTAGCTAACAATTAGCATGAGGTACCAACTTTGGCCACAAGGTGACAGATGAGGTACTTTATCTGTTGATTTATATTTGTATAATACTCTAACAAGAATGTTTTGCAAATCTTAATCAAGGAAAGAAACATATATAATGTTTGAGAGTGATACATGAAATCTCACAATGAAATGAATAAACCTCTTGTTCCATTTGACATTTGCTGCTTCCTCAAAAGCGCTAATTTCTGAACTGGTGATTTCGGCAAGTGCTTGCCATTTCAGGAAAGTCGGTTGACCATTTAATCCATAAAATAACACATCCAGCTTCATCTCACATCTTTATTCTGCATATAATAAAAGTCATTCAGCACGCAGGCACGTCTACACACCTGAGAACAGGTCACCTGTGCAGCGAGACATTTAATCTGTGATATCCACTTCACAAGCTCTCAGTGTCTCTATATACAGTAAAAGAACCAACAAAAAGACAAACGGCCTAAACGATGCTATGACAATACTGGGGCAGGATTCTTCCCTTTCGGTTTGTGTGTGTGGCGTTTGGTTAATAATGCTCTGACCGTTTCATTATAGTAATCAGAGAGTGATCGGCCGGTGCTGGCAGGAAGAGTGAGAGCACACACACGTCTCTCTCTCTCTCTCTCTCTCACTCACTCATACACACAGGCACACACACACAAACACACACACACACACTCTCACACACACACAAAACACAAACATACAACACACACACACACAAACACACACAACATAAACACACACAACACACACACACAAAAAACATAGACACACTCTCACACTCACACACACTCACTCACACACAACACATACACACTCTCACACACACACTCAAACTCACACACTCACACACACACACAACACATACACACTCTCTCACACTCACACACACACTCACTCACACACACACTCAAACTCACACACTCACTCACACACACACACTCACTCACACACAAAACACAAACACACACACTCACAC
>NC_068282.1:1159032-1191532 GCF_025860055.1 Xyrauchen texanus
TGCACTAAATAGGGAGCAAGGGAGCATCCTATAGCTCTCCTATAACTGTTCTGAGACCAGTGCAGACAGACAGCACACTGGAGGTTAAGTCATGCACTAAATAGGGAGCAAGGGAGCATCCTATAGCTCTCTATAACTGTTCTGAGACCAGTGCAGACAGACAGCACACTGGAGGTTAAGTCATGCACTAAATAGGGAGCAAGGGAGCATCCTATATCTCTCCTATAACTGTTCTGAGATCAGTGCAGACAGACAGCACACTGGAGGTTAAGTCATGCACTAAATAGGGAGCAAGGGAGCATCCTATAGCTCTCTATAACTGTTCTGAGACCAGTGCAGACAGACAGCACACTGGAGGTTAAGTCATGCACTAAATAGGGAGCAAGGGAGCATCCTATAACTCTCCTATAACTGTTCTGAGACCAGTGCAGACAGACAGCACACTGGAGGTTAAGTCATGCACTAAATAGGGAGCAAGGGAGCATCCTATAGCTCTCTATAACTGTTCTGAGACCAGTGCAGACAGACAGCACACTGGAGGTTAAGTCATGCACTAAATAGGGAGCAAGGGAGCATCCTATAGCTCTCTATAACTGTTCTGAGACCAGTGCAGACAGACAGCACACTGGAGGTTAAGTCATGCACTAAATAGGGAGCAAGGGAGCATCCTATAGCTCTCTATAACTGTTCTGAGACCAGTGCAGACAGACGGCACACTGGAGGTTAAGTCGTGCACTAAATAGGGAGCAAGGGAGCATCCTATAGCTCTCTATAACTGTTCTGAGACCAGTGCAGACAGACGGCACACTGGAGGTTAAGTCGTGCACTAAATAGGGAGCAAGGGAGCATCCTATAACTCTCTATAACTCTTCTGAGACCAGTGCAGACAGACAGCACACTGGAGGTTAAGTTGTGCACTAAATAGGGAGCATCCTATAGCTCTCTATGCAGTGAAGTGCGTTCACTCCTAAAATCCGACACTGTCCACATATGTGGACGTACATATTTAGGAAAACTATTTGAGTTATAATTTGATATATTGAATTATTGTTGCTAGTTAATTAGTTGCTGCTAGTTTAAAATCAAAAATGGAAATGAATAGTGCACTCAGTAGTCACGCTCGGCTCTCAGGAGGTTAAAACAATGTAGTAAAATCATCTAAAAAATAAATAACTCTTATGTTTGTCTTAATAGTTTTATTGTGATGACTGAAAAAGAGAATTTTTCCATCATAAAAAATGCTTTTTTGAAATAATTATAATGTATATAATATTTTAACAAATATATGATGTGGGCTTGAAGTGTTTTCTGTATAACAGGAATGATTCGCCTTTTTCAGAGCACCAAAAACAAACTCTGCATCTTCAGCTGCGAGTAAAGACTGATTTCATATTCTGATTCCTTAAGCACATTACAAACCCTCATAAACTGCCTTTTGGAGGCAAAAATAGTCCAAAAGACGGCATATTTTTAATGAAACTTTATGTGGGTGAATGTGAATATTTACAGCCGGAGAGAATGTGGAAGCGCTTTAGCAGCTGCGACTTTGAATGAGCATTTTCCATTTACACATGATTGACAGCTGCCGCCGTTTACATAATCAGCCCAAACGAACAACATGGAAATTAGACTAACTCCTGCACATATACACAGCAGAACTATTATTGTATACATGTAGTTTAACTCCTGCTCAGTCCTGCAATAGTCATCTGAATATATTCACCCTCCAAAGACCAACTCAAGGACCCAATACAGCGAGAAATAGGTGCAGATTATAGGAGAGTTCTTTAATAAAATAATATATATATATACACACACACACATATACACACATACACTCTCACACACATACACACACACACACACACACACACACACATATACACACATACACACTCACTCACATACACACACTCACACACACACGCACTCACACACAGATACACAAACACACACGCACTCACGCACACACAAACACACACAAACACACGCACTCACACACAGATACACACGCACTCACGCACACACACTCACACACAAACACACACAAACACACGCAGTCACACACAGATACACAAACGCACACACACACTCACACACACACACACACTCACACACACACACTCACACACTCACACTCACACACACACAAGATCTAATTGTGGTTTGTTGCTGCATTAGTCATCTGAATATATTCACCCTCAAAAGACCAACTCAAGGACCCAATACAGTGAGAAATAGGTGCAGATAAGAAGCGGTTCTTCACTGAATCTAAGGTGCTATTGAAGAATATTCATTTCTCAGAGAGGAAACTCCAATCGCAGATTCAGCTCATAAAGTACAGTGACATATAAGAACTCTTCTCAGTGGCCCAAAACAGTCGCGGGTTTAATAACCAGCACACCTTCCCCATCCGTGGCACTAATGTCAGGCGGATCAGCCGAGCGTGTGGCCAGAAAACACAGATTACATCCACCCACCCGCCTGACCGCTGTGACTTATAGCAGAGACTTCAACAGGCCAGCGGCTTATGCAATTAGAACAAAGCACACTATTTATTATAGCTTTGGCGTGATGCTCACCGCGGGCCAGAAGATGCTGCGTGTGTGTGTGTGTGAAGATCAGAAACATTTCATTAAGAGAAGAGATTCAGAGATCGGTGAAAGAAGCAGACAATCTTCTTACAGGACATACATTCAGCTTAATCGGAAGTATCTCAGTCTTTTATAGGGGAATATTTCAGATTGCCTCTAGAGAGCTTAAAAATCTCTGCAGAAGACCTGATGACAGACCGACAATGACTGCAACAATAGGGCTTTTTACCTCGAAAAGCCGGCCAATTTGTTCCCAAAATTAGCGGATGGGTGAGGCAAGGACTAACCACTGCCTCAATATTATGCATTAGACCCCGGAACATCACTGTGACCGTCAATACAGGATAATCATGAATATTCCCATGCACACCCCTCACCCGATTATTTGCCTCCAATGCCACAGTTTGAACCAAGCATTGATGAAAGGAGGTATGATTACAACCTGAATCCGCCAAGGTTTGGTATGTATCCCCCTTAATACTCACAAGTATCTGGTATGTCCCTGCTCGGTCGGAGGCAGTCTGTGGGGTGTCAGGGATCCGGATCAAGGCCCCCACCTCCATTACCACGCACTGCTTTCGGAAATGACCTGGCACCCTGAACTCCAGCAGACCGGCCCAAACCTTCCGCCCACACTTGTGGCAGTGGACTCCTTCACCTGGGATGAATAGAGGGGGTTTGATGCAGCAGGGAACCCCCATGACTGGGGAGCAAGCACCTGGGGAATGTTCCCCTATTTCTGGTAAACCAAACAGGATGGAAGAAAGGAGGGGGGATAGAGAACTGGGAGGAGACATTAGTGGGAGGAAGGGCGTGGGGCGCACTGGCACCCGGACACGCTGCCAGATGGACAGTGTCGGTGGCATTGGACAAACTCGGCCATCCCCATTGGCAACCAGGAGACGAACTACTCTGGCACCACCAGGTTAATGATGTCATCAGCATCGCTGTCCTCCTTAGCCAGCACCCACCATCGGCAGGCGTTACGGAACTGCCGGGCAAAGGCAAACGGGTGGCCGACCTCGCTCAGCATCAACGAGCAGAAGCGCTGTTCTTCTGGGCTGCGCCCGACCCGTTGCAAGATGTACTTTTTCAGCACTGAATAGTTCAGAAGGTTGGCATTGCCATCTCCAGCTTCCTCATTTATTGAACCTTGTGACACTGGTGCCGAAACCCAGGAATTGAGGAAGAAGGAAACGCTGTCATGGAGTCGTCACCACTGAAGGAAGTCTTTTGGTCTCTCCAGCATCCACACATGGATTTTCGGAGAGAGGAGCAACAGCATATTGAGGGCGCTCCTTCAGGACCAGGGGGAGGACCGTCAGCAGCGCATCCCCACGTGTTGCTTAATAAGATGGGGTCTCGAGATGATCCGGAGACATACCTTGAGCACATCGAGAATACCGCCGAAGCACGAAGTGGCCGCCGAAACAGTGGGCAGTGCACCTTCAGCCATTGCTTACCGGGAAAGCCCAGATCGCTGCGCAACAGCTTCCGGTCAGCAACGGCTGAAGGTGCACTGCCCACTGTTCCAGCGCACACTTTGGAGCTCCGTAGTACCCACCAGTCCTCCCCCTGGTCCTGAAGGAGTGCCCTCAATATGCTGTTGCCGCTCTCTCTGAAGATCCATGAGTGGATGCTGGAGAGACCGAAAGACTTCCTCCAGCGGTGACGACTCCATGACAGCGTTTCCTTCTTCCTCGATTCCTGGGTTTCAGCACCAGTGCCACAAGGTTCAATAAATGAGGAAGCTGGAGATGGCAATGCCAACCTCCTGAACTATTCAGTGCTGAAAAAGTCCAATAACTTGGACAGTATATAACATAATTATTAGTAATGTATAAATAACAGCAATATATGAATTATTATTATATATTTGACCATATCACATCACATTTTGTGTCCAGATCTTTCACTGGAAAAAATATCCACTTTCTTTCTCTCTCTCTCTCTCTCTCTCAATTCAATTCAGAAAGATTTATTGGCATGACAAAAAAATAAATTTTTTATTGCCAAAGCATCAAAACAACATAGAAAATATTTAGAACATTTAGTACACAAAATAATAATACTGATAGCATAAAACAATAATAATAAAATAAACAAAGATTAATAAATAAAATAAAAAGGATTTAGAAATCTATATAAAAACACAAAGGAACACTGAACTTGGAATTGAACATTATATACATGTGTGTGGGTCTGATGCAGTGTGTTCGGCTGTGAGTGTGTGTGTGTTCGGCTGTGAGTGTGTGTGTGTTCGGCTGTGAGTGAGTGTGTGTTCGGCTGTGAGTGAGTGTGTGTTGGGCTGTGAGTGAGTGTGTGTTGGGCTGTGAGTGAGTGTGTGTTCGGCTGTGAGTGTGTGTGTGTTCGGCTGTGAGTGAGTGTGTGTTCAGCTGTGAGTGAGTGTGTGTTCGGCTGTGAGTGAGTGTGTGTTCGGCTGTGAGTCAGTGTGTGTTCGGCTGTGAGTGAGCGTGTGTTCGGCTGTGAGTGAGCGTGTGTTCGGCTGTGAGTCAGCGTGTGTTCGGCTGTGAGTCAGCGTGTGTTCGGCTGTGAGTGAGTGTGTGTTGGGCTGTGAGTGAGTGTGTGTTCGGCTGTGAGTGAGTGTGTGTTCGGCTGTGAGTCAGTGTGTGTTCGGCTGTGAGTCAGTGTGTGTTCGGCTGTGAGTGAGTGTGTGTTCGGCTGTGAGTGAGTGTGTGTTCGGCTGTGAGTGAGTGTGTGTTGGCTGTGAGTGAGTGTGTGTTGGCTGTGAGTGAGTGTGTGTTGGCTGTGAGTGAGTGTGTGTTGGGCTGTGAGTGAGTGTGTGTTCGGCTGTGAGTGAGTGTGTGTTGGGCTGTGAGTGAGTGTGTGTTCGGCTGTGAGTGAGTGTGTGTTCGGCTGTGAGTGAGTGTGTGTTTGGCTGTGAGTGAGTGTGTGTTGGGCTGTGAGTGAGTGTGTGTTTGGCTGTGAGTGAGTGTGTGTTGGGCTGTGAGTGAGTGTGTGTTGGGCTGTGAGTGAGTGTGTGTTGGGCTGTGAGTGAGTGTGTGTTGGGCTGTGAGTGAGTGTGTGTTTGGCTGTGAGTGAGTGTGTGTTGGGCTGTGAGTGAGTGTGTGTTGGGCTGTGAGTGAGTGTGTGTTGGGCTGTGAGTGAGTGTGTGTTCGGCTGTGAGTGAGTGTGTGTTGGGCTGTGAGTAAGTGTGTGTTTGGCTGTGAGTGAGTGTGTGTTGGGCTGTGAGTGAGTGTGTGTTGGGCTGTGAGTGAGTGTGTGTGTGTGTTCGGCTGTGAGTGAGTGTGTGTTCGGCTGTGAGTGAGTGTGTGTTCGGCTGTGAGTGAGTGTGTGTTCGGCTGTGAGTGAGTGTGTGTTCGGCTGTGAGTGAGTGTGTGTTCGGCTGTGAGTGAGTGTGTGTTCGGCTGTGAGTCAGTGTGTGTTCGGCTGTGAGTGAGCGTGTGTTCGGCTGTGAGTGAGCGTGTGTTCGGCTGTGAGTGAGCGTGTGTTGGGCTGTGAGTGAGTGTGTGTTGGGCTGTGAGTGAGTGTGTGTTGGGCTGTGAGTGAGTGTGTGTTGGGCTGTGAGTGAGTGTGTGTTCGGCTGTGAGTGAGTGTGTGTTGGGCTGTGAGTGAGTGTGTGTTGGGCTGTGAGTGTGTGTGTGTTCGGCTGTGAGTGAGTGTGTGTTCGGCTGTGAGTGAGTGTGTGTTCGGCTGTGAGTCAGTGTGTGTTCGGCTGTGAGTGAGTGTGTGTTCGGCTGTGAGTGAGTGTGTGTTCGGCTGTGAGTGAGTGAGTGTGTGTTGGGCTGTGAGTGAGTGTGCGTGTGTTCGGCTGTGAGTGAGTGTGTGTTGGGCTGTGAGTGAGTGTGTGTTCGGCTGTGAGTGAGTGTGTGTTCGGCTGTGAGTGAGTGTGTGTTCGGCTGTGAGTGAGTGTGTGTTGGGCTGTGAGTGAGTGTGTGTTGGGCTGTGAGTGAGTGTGTGTTTGGCTGTGAGTGAGTGTGTGTTGGGCTGTGAGTGAGTGTGTGTTGGGCTGTGAGTGAGTGTGTGTTCGGCTGTGAGTGAGTGTGTGTTGGGCTGTGAGTGAGTGTGTGTTCGGCTGTGAGTGAGTGTGTGTTGGGCTGTGAGTGAGTGTGTGTTGGGCTGTGAGTGAGTGTGTGTTGGGCTGTGAGTGAGTGTGTGTTGGGCTGTGAGTGAGTGTGTGTTCGGCTGTGAGTGAGTGTGTGTTGGGCTGTGAGTGAGTGTGTGTTTATTGGGTGTTTGCTGGTCTCTGGTCGTCCCTCAGGATGTGGCAAGATGCAACAAATTTTGCAGCTATATTTGAGCATTTGGCTTCTTCGCCAAGAATGAAACAGAGTTTTTGGGTTGGATTACAGGTGTTAAATTGGGGAAATATTTGATTAATTTGGGGGTAATAGTGGTCTCTGATGTATTTATATTTTGGGCATTCTGTGAGGAAGTGCAGCTCGGTCTCCATCACTCCCAGGATGCAGTGCGAGCAGAGCCTGTCCTCACGGGAGAGCCAGGTCTGTCTGCGCCGGCCCGTCTCCACGGCCAGACTGTGCTCGCTGAGTCTGTACATCGTCAGGGTTTTCCTGAGGTTCACATAACTCACTGTGCTCAGGTAGTTCGCAACAGTGTACTCTCGATTTAGTGCCGAATAACATTCCAGTTTGTGTTGGTTTTGAATGGTGTTTGTCCAATGGGTGATGTACTTGTCTTGTTCTGTGTTGATAATGTGTGTGTGAGTGTGAGTGTGTGCTGATCTCTGCAGGAGTGAGGTCAGTCAGTCTCAGCACCAGCTGGCACAGGGGACTCCTCGCCCCGCTCAGCTCTTGGTGTTTTAGGGCTTTGTAATGGTATGTGTTGGGGTCGCTTGTTTTTAGGTGTTTCCAGAATTTGATGGCTCTTTTTTGGATGTTTAGAAGGAGAGGGTATTGGCCTAATTCTGCCCTGCATCCGTTGTTTGGTGTTTTTTCTTTGGACTTTGAGAATTCGTTTACAGAAATCTAAATGTAGAGTTTCAATCGGATGTTTTTCCCAATTTAAAAAATCTAATTTGATAGGTGGACCCCACACTTCACTGCCATATAAAACAATTGGTTCAATTATTGATTTGAAAAGTTTGAGCCAAATTTTGATTGGGATGTCAATTTTGATTGATCTTTTTATGGCATAGAAAGCCCTTTGAGCTTTCTCTTTGAGTTCATTCACAGCCAGAGTAAAGTTGCCAGTTGGAGTTATTTTCAGGCCGAGGTAAGTGGATGTGTTTGTGCTCTCAATGGTTCTGTGTGAGAGTGTGAATGTGTGTTTTGGTCCCTGAGATCTGGAGCGTTTCTGAAACATCATGACTCTGGAGGTTGACGGTCAGGGCCCAGGACTGACAGTAATCCTCCAGCAGATCCAGGCTGTCCTGAAGCCCCTCTTTAGTGGGCGACAGGAGAACCAGGTCATCTGCGTAGAGAAGACACTTGATCTCGGTGTCGTGTAGAGTGAGACCTTGAGAGGGAGCATATTCTAATGTATCGGCTAATTGGTTGATGTAAATGTTGAAGAGGGCGGGGCTTAAACTGCAGCCCTGTCTCACTCCGCACCCCTGGGGGAAAAATTCGGTTCTTTGGTTTCCAATTTTAACAGTGCATTGACTGGCTGTGTACATCGATTTGATCAAATCATAGAATTTCCCCCCTATTCCACTGTCGAGAAGTTTCAGGTATAATCCTTTGTGCCAGATTGAATCAAATGCTTTTTTGAAATCAATGAAACAAGCAAAAATGTGTTCTTTGTTTTGATGTACATATTTGTCAATTAGTGTTTGTAATGTAAAAATGTGGTCGGATGTGCGACATTTTGGAAGAAAGCCAATTTGGCATTTACTCAAGGCATTGTGCTTCATAAGGAAGTGTAAAAGTCTGGCGTTTAAGACGCTGCAGAGAACCTTCCCCAGGTTACTGTTCACACAGATGCCTCGGTAGTTGTTGGGGTCTAATTTGTCTCCGTTCTTGTGGATGGGGCTGATGAGGCCCTTGTTCCAGATCTCAGGGAAGAACCCTACACACAGAACATCATTGAACAGTTTCAGCATGGCCAGTTTGAAGCTTTGGTCTGTGTGTTTCAGCATCTCGTTCAGGATGCCGTCTACACCACACGCTTTCTTGTGCTCAAGGACTCCTAATGTTTCTTCCAATTCTTTCATTGTTATGGGGAAATCTAAAGGGTTTTGATTTTCTTTGATTGATCTTTCCAAATTGTCTAGTTTATTAATTATTTCATTTTGTTTATAATTTTGAATTTCAGTTGGGCTGTATAATTCTTGGAAGTGGTTTTTCCACTTCTCCCCGTCTTGAATTGCCAGAACCTCTTGGTTTGGTTTGTATAACAATTTCCATTTATCCCAAAATTTGTGTGAGTTTATAGATTTTTCAATTTCTTCAAACTGGCTTTGCAAAAACTGTGCTTTTTTCCGCCGGAGTGTGGCTTTGTATTGTTTTAATCTCAAAGCCTTACAGTCCAAATCAAACCATTTGTCTGTATCGAAATATTTTTTCTTTGGTTTAACAATTGACAAATTACTTTCTTGTGCTGTTTTGTAGAATATGTTGTTTAAATCTTGTACTTCTTGATTGATGCCGAATTGATTTTTCGGGTATTCCTGTATTTGGAATGAATGTATGAGGGATTGTATTTCTGGAGATTCAACAGCAGTGCTGTAATTACTGGCACTGGTTTCAGTCCATTTGAATGACATTATTTTGTTCATTTGATATGGGGTCCTAATAGGTTTGGGGGATGTTTCCGATTGCTTTATATAGAGGATGATTTGGCTGTGGTCTGAGAAAGGTTTTAGGGGTTTGACTGTGAATGCTCTCAGAGAGGAAAGGTCTAGATCTGTGATGGTATAGTCTACAGTGCTGTTACCAAGAGCTGAGCTGTAGGTGTATCGGCCGAGCGAGTCTCCTCGCAGTCTACCGTTGATCGATGTACAGAGCCAGTCCTCGGCAGAGCTGCAGAAGCTGCCGTCCGTGAGCGTTCACGGTTTCATCGCAGTTATGTCTGCTGGGGTAAGAAGGGTACAGGTCGTTATTGCCTGTGATGAATCTGGTACCGTGCGATTCTAAGAAATCGAATTCTTCTCCTGTTCTTGCGTTTAAATCACCCATAAGCAGCACATTTCCCTGGGCCTGGAAATGGCTGATTTCTCTTTCTATGTTTTGGAAAATTTCCTCTTGGAAATACGGAGACTCGAGGGGTGGAATGTAAATTGCACAAAGGAAAACAGGCTTAGATGCTGATATCATTCCTTTTTGTATTTTTAGCCACAGGTGGTGCTGTTCTCTTTGGATTAATTCTATGGACAGTTCAGATTTGATCCATATTATCATCCCTCCCGAGTCTCTCCCTTGTGTGACTGATGTGAGTTTGACTGACGGTAATATGATGTCTCTGTATCCTGAGGGACAGCCAGTGAACGCATCTCCTCTACACCAGGTTTCCTGTAAGACGATGACAATGACAGAGTTAAGACCTTGAATATTCCACGTAGAAAAACTAAGTGATTTCATCATAAACTTTTTAAAATAATGTGTATGGTTTGTTTGCTATCTTGAGAAAAGAGAAATGATGCAAAATTACAATAGATTAAATTAAAACAATGAATGATGGAAGTAAAGTTATGTCAGGAACTCAAAACATTAACAATTCCATATTAAATGTACATTAATACCACAGACTTAGGTAGGTGTGTTTTTTACCACTGTCCACTGTGTGTTAGTAGGTGAGAGCAGATGATACTCAGCATGTGTTGGATGTCGTGGAGTTCAGCGTTAGCTCGGTCTGCTCCTCCGCTGACAGCTTGGGCGTAGCTCGGTCTGCCGGGCTGGGCCGGGCTCTGCTGTGGACGGGCTTCAGCTGCTGGAGCTGTGGGGCTGTTGTAGGACAGTCTGTAGGGATCCTGTCTGGGTGCTGGTGCTCTGGGTGGTGCTCCACTCTGGGCTCTAGATGAGCTGTGGGCTGGGATGTAGTTTGCTGGAGTGTGTCTCGATGGATTGACTGGGTTAGGGCTGGTTCTGCACCACCTGGGGCTGGTCTGGTTGGTCCTGTTTAGAGTGACATCTTTGAGTCTCTTTGCGAGGATGTGTACCAGGTTCTTATAAAGGTGGACGTGGTCGTATAGACATTCAGTGTCCAGGTCTGGATGATGGGCCAAGTGGACGTTGGGCAGGAGGGCACAGTGTCTAGAGATGCTGGAATTTATTTTATTTATTGTGCTGGGATGGAAATCTCTCCTCTGAAGTAAAGTGAACAGGATGATTTTGGAGTTGGGGAAAGTTTTTCTAGCTTTTTCCACCACAGCTCTGAGGGAGTCAGACACTCGGTCCTGCTGGCTCTGCCTCCCTCTCTTTCTCTCTCTCTCTCTCTCCCCTATCTCCCTCTCTCCCTCTTGCTCTCTCTCTCTCTCTCTCCATCTCTCGCTCACTCCCTATCTCTCTCTCTCACTATCTCTCTCTCCCTATCTCTCCATCTATCTCTCTCTCCATCTCCCTCTCTCCCCTATCTCTCTCTCTCCCTCTTGCTCTCTCTCTCTCTCTCTCTCTCTCTCTCCATCTCTCGCTCACTCCCTATCTCTCTCTCTCACTATCTCTCTCTCCCTATCTCTCCATCTATCACTCTCTCCATCTCCCTCTCTCCCCTATCTCTCTCTCTCCCTCTTGCTCTCGCTCTCTCTCTCTCTCTCTCTCCATCTCTCACTCAATCCCTATCTCTCTCTCTCCCTCTTGCTCTCTCTCTCTCTCCATCTCTCGCTCAATCCCTATCTCTCTCTCACTATCTCTCTCTCTCTCATCCTATCTCTCTCTCTCCCCCATCTCTCTATCTCTCTCTCCCTCTTGCTCGCTCTCTCTCCATCTCTCGCTCACTCCCTATCAATTCAATTCTCTCTCCTTCTCTCTATCTCTCTCTCTCTCACCCTATCTCTCCTTCTCTCTATCTCCCCTTCTCTCTCTCTTTCTCCCTATCTCTCTTTCTCTCTCTCTCCCTCTCCTTCTCATTACTGAGTTCAACAGCCACATAAATAAGTGTCTGATTCAGTCCCGGCGGATCACAGCGCAGAGAGAGTGAACAGCTCTTATATACAGGTAAAGGATCAGTGTAAGCACAATTACTCTTAAACTCCAGTTCAGCTGATTCAACACTCCGAGGCGGTGTGGATGTCTGACGTCATGCAAACTTCTGGCCAAAAACCATTTTGACCTCAGATTAACATTCCCCTAAAGAAAAATCTGTACAACGCATCAACATGTATCAATTCTAAAGTGGAAAACGTTATTATATTTATTCACTTCTATAAGTCAATTTCACTGGTAAATAAAATAATAAATTTTACTTAATTTTTGAAGCTGGTCTTCCCTCTGGAAGGTTTCCGTATGTCATGTGGAACATTATTAAACATGTAATATGTGTTGTTTGATAGTTTATAAGCTCTACTTTACAATGCATGAAGACATTATGACCAAAACTGAACAAGTGCTTTGAAATCTGCAGATAAATCATTAATGTTTCATTTTGATCATTTATGAAAAATTTGCATATTATTGTAATCAGTAAAATCATCAAACTGATCAAATATCCATGTGTCATACGTTGTTGGAAATCTCTCATAGAGTAAAATACAACCAGTATATTTGTTTTACTCACTGACAAACATATAGCGAGTAACAGCTAATTACATGTCTTTGACATTTATGTTTCATGTGAACAGGTTTTGCTCATATGCCTCGTTTTCGCTAATTAATTCACAAAAAAAAAAAAACAGAACTTAAAATATCACATGTAATTACTTCGAGGGGGTGATTATCTTTCAATGGAGTCCACACACAAGATAATCAGATGTATAGATCATTAGATAATCCACATGAAGCACAATGTTACATATGACCACCAGGAGATGGCGCCAAATACACGACACAGACTCAATGATGACTCAAATGACACAGAATGAAACTCATTCTGTGAAATCTCATGACTAAAATCATGTCTGCATGCTATGCAAACCTTTAGTCATTGTTGTGTTTGCATGTGTAATTAGTTCTTATGTACAATTATTATCTTTTATTTGTTTGGAGATGTTTTTGGACACTATGATCAATTATATTTGTAATGTTGTAACTTTTGATCGCTTTGTCGTATCGACACAAAATTATTCTCAGATACAGTCGACAACAAGTTTTTCAGAGCCACCTTATTTACACCCAGAGATATATAATGTCAAATCAGACATTTTCTGATGTTACAGCAGTTATGGTGCGTTCACATACAACGAAAATAGAAATTTAGCTTCGCTTTGCCCGCGCGAGTTTGACCGCTGGAGGTGTTCACATACAATAGGACGCTCGCGCGAGACAGGAGGCGGGGCTTCTATGACAACTTCTCTTTCCGCCATCAACCATGGTCGATATCACAATGACTGCCGCTCTGTATCTGTTGTGGAAGTCCCGGATACGTCGGAAAACCAAACGCCGTCGTGTTTGCGTGCATGATATTATCCAGTTATCCCGATTTCTTCTGCTACTTCGTCAGTACATCAGTGACATCCGGACAATCTCAATGCTGATAGGTTTTCACGAGAAGGCGTCATGCGAATTTCTCGCACGAGTTGAAAAATGTAAACTCGCGCGAACACGCGAATTAATCGATTTTGCATTTCCGCTTCACGCCATTCGCTTCATCGCGCCGCCCGCCGCAAATTTGCAACTATTCGCATCTTTGCATTGACTTTGTATGTTCACATACAACGCAAATATAAATTTTGCTTTGCTTTGCCCGCGAGTTTGACCGCTGGAGGTGTTCACATACAATGCGAAGCTCGCGCGAGACAGGAGGAGGGGCTACGAGTTGTCTACGACAACTTCTCTTACCACCATCAACTCACTCGTGAACACGCGAATTAAGAGATTTCGCATTTCCGCTTCACACCATTCGCGCCGCCCGCCGCAAATTCGCATCTATTCGCATCTTTGCATTGACTTTGTATGTAATCGCGCCACGCGAAACGCTCAAATCGCATTGTATGTGAACACACAATTAGAATTAATCACAACTTATATCATTAAAAATGTTTTCTTATTGTTTTCTCGATACCAAACACTTGACACTTGTTTTTTTGTCGAGTTATAAGCCTTTAATTTTGGGTATGCCACTGAAACAGGAAATCTTTAATAACACCTTCAGAGCTTCAAGGGTCATTTTATGCCATTACAAGTTACGAAACGTACAAAATAAAATTAAGTAAATCTTACTAGTCATTTTTATTTCTTGTATACTGATGCTGAAAAGATTAATTAGCATAATGCCATTTCAGCCTCTGTACTGAATAAGTGTATTCTAAATGAATAAATGATGATTATTTCACAGAAATAACTCAAAGTGGAATAAACAGTTCTGCGTTAGCAGGCTAATATTGCTGAGAGGGTAGAAGACAATACTTTGAGCGAACAATCATGTTTCTCTCTTACAAAAACAGCTGAAATCAGTGTTCGAGCGGCGCTTCATCTTCTTTCATTACCGGCCCCTCGTGAACGTTCATTCTGACAGTCCAATTCCTCAATGCCGCCGCTACGTCGTCCCTAATTCATTTTACTCATACACAATTTATTTTTGCCCTGACCTCGTGCATAAAGAGCGACAGGCACTTCCACGTTCTCTCTAAAGACACAGATTTACAGTCGTCACTAGATACATCTTCATATATATACAGCTGTAGAGCGGCCTGTCACAGCGCGTTTGTACAGGAAGTGTGTGTGCGAGCAAGAGCAGCGGATGAAATTAAATGAACGTGTCCCGCTGGTGTTTTAATACGTCACACGTGCTGCTCAATCAAAACTGTACTGAAGTCCTTAAAACATTGTGCTACAGTACTGTGAGGTGTAAAGCCCCTTTATTTATTGATTGATTTCTATTGTTAATTCTTTTCACACAAATTATGGTGTTCCATCAATATTCAATAAATAGAGATATTTTTGCAGTTCACAAGGAGGCACGATTAAATGTTTACAAAACTAGTTTCAAGCATGAAACTTTGGAATGGGTTCTTCTCCATCATGCATGAGGGGCCGTTCACACCAAACGCATCATTTGCATGTGTCTGCGCTTGTTTTTCTTTCATATGTAAACATGCGCTAGACGTGCATCCTTGACTTTTGCACCACGTCTCACTGTATTTTGTGGTGGTGGCGTAGTGGCTAAAGCGCAGGGCTGGTAATCAGAAGGTTGCTGGTTCGATCCCCACAGATACCACCATTGTGTCCTTGAGTAAGACACTTAACTCCAGGTTGCTCCGGGAGATTGTCCCTGTAATAAGTGCTCTGTATAATACATTGGTACTCAGAAGGTTGCTGGTTCGATCCCCACAGTCACCACCATTGTGTCCTTGAGTAAGACACTTAACTCCAGGTTGCTCCAGGGGATTGTCCCTGTAATAAGTGCACTGTATAATACATTGGTACTCAGAAGGTTGCTGGTTCGATCCCCACAGTCACCACCATTGTGTCCTTGAGTAAGACACTTAACTCCAGGTTGCTCCGGGGAGATTGTCCCTGTAATAAGTGCTCTGTATAATACATTGGTACTCAGAAGGTTGCTGGTTCGATCCCCACAGTCACCACCATTGTGTCCTTGAGTAAGACACTTAACTCCAGGTTGCTCCAGGGGGATTGTCCCTGTAATAAGTGCTCTGTATAATACATTGGTACTCAGAAGGTCACTGGTTTGATCCCCACAGTCACCACCATTGTGTCCTTGAGTAAGACACTTAACTCCAGGTTGCTCCAGGGGGATTGTCCCTGTAATAAGTGCACTGTATAATACATTGGTACTCAGAAGGTTGCTGGTTCGATCCCCACAGTCACCACCATTGTGTCCTTGAGTAAGACACTTAACTCCAGGTTGCTCCGGGGAGATTGTCCCTGTAATAAGTGCTCTGTATAATACATTGGTTCTCAGAAGGTTGCTGGTTTGATCCCCACAGTCACCACCATTGTGTCCTTGAGCAAGACACTTAACTCCAGGTTGCTCCAGGGAGATTGTCCCTGTAATAAGTGCTCTGTATAATACATTGGTTCTCAGAAGGTTGCTGGTTTGATCCCCACAGTCACCACCAACTTTTAAAGACACTTTGAGACACGTGTTCTGTTATAATCATAGCGCTGCATTTAGCTTCTTTTGTAGCACGCTTTCAGTCTGAACGGCCCTTAAGACAACATCTCTGCATTTCAGAAACACACACACACACACACACACACACACACACACACACACACGTAATGAAACCTGTCAGAGGAGCTGATTTGATTTGGAGCTTCTGGCATGTTTTACATTTGAAGGGGGAAACTTTATATCTAACATTTATTTAACATGTGCTACAGACAGACAAGCTGAAGTGTGCAGCAGTCTTGTGCGTGATTTGAATAACGAATGTAATTAGTCACATGACATGTGAGATCCAGTAACATTGTGTCATTGATGCCAGACCTGGTGAAAGGCTTCTTCACACAGTATATTTTAATATATGAAAAATGCCATTGAGAATTACAATAACTACTTCAATTTGGGTCTGACTTGGAAAATCGCATATTTTATGGTGTTTCTAGACAGCTCCTGGTCACTTTAGCGTGAACATGCTGCTAAATACAGTGGCAAGAAAAAGTATGTGAACCCTTTGGAATTAGCTGGTTTTCGGCATTAATTGGTCATAATCTCTTAACCATATAGACAAACACAATGTAATGTTTATTGAACACATCCCATTAAACATTCATAGTGATGTGGAAAATGTACATCTCCCTATCTCTCTCTCTCTCTCTCTCTCTCTCTCTCTCTCTCTCATTCCACAGCGTCTCTATTGGGTTCAGGTCTGGGCTCTGACTGGGACACTCCAAAAGGTGAATTTTCTTTCTTTAAGTCATTCTGTAGTGGATTTACTTCGATGTTTAGGGTCATTGTCCTGCTGCATCACCCAACTTGTACTGAGCTTAAGCTGGCACACTGACATCCTGACATTATCCTGTAGGATATCTTGATACACTTGGGAATTCATCTTTCCCTCGATGGTGGCAAGCGGTCCCATCCCCAAAGCAGCCACAAATCATGATGCTCCCTCCACCATACTTCATACCTTCATGTTGGCATGCGGTGCCCTTTTTATGCCGTACGTAGTGCTGCGTGTTCTTCCCAAACAATTCAAACTTAGTCTCATCATCAGTCCACAAAACATTTTCCCAGTAGTGTTGTGGAGTGTCAAGGTGGTCTTTGGAAAACTTCAGGTGTGCAGCAATGATTTTGTTGGAAAGCTGCAGCTTCCTTCATGATGTCCTGCCATGAACACCATACCTGTTTAATGTTTTCTGTATAGTAGACTCATGAACAGAGATGTTAACCAGTTCCAATGATTCATTCAAATCTTTATCTGTCACTCTAGTGTTCTTGTTTACCTCATGCAGTGTTCCTTTGAGTCATCATGACTGGATGGCCACTTCTAGTGAGAGTACCTATAGTACTAAATCATCTCCATTTATAGACAGTTTGTCTAACTGTGGACAGATGAATATCTAACGGCCACTTCTAGTGAGAGTACCTATAGTACTAAATCACCTCCAATTATAGACAATTTGTCTAACTGTGGACAGATGAATATCTAACGGCCACTTCTAGTGAGAGTACCTATAGTACTAAATCATCTCCATTTATAGACAGTTTGTCTAACTGTGGACAGATGAATATCTAACGGCCACTTCTAGTGAGAGTACCTATAGTACTAAATCATCTCCATTTATAGACAGTTTGTCTAACTGTGGACAGATGAATATCTAACGGCCACTTCTAGTGAGAGTACCTATAGTACTAAATCATCTCCATTTATAGACAGTTTGTCTCACTGTGGACAGATGAATATCTAAACTCTTCCATATAACTTTGTAACCCTTTCCAGTTTCATGCAAAGCAACAATTCTTGATCGTAGATCTTCTGAGATCTTTTTTGTGAGGCATGTTCCACATCAGCAGATACTTCTTGTGAAGAGCAAACTCAAAAAGTTTGAGTGCTTTTTATAAGTCAGAGTAGCTCTAACCCACACCTACAATCTCATTTTGTGGACTGGATGCCAGATTTGCCAACTCTTGACTCTAATTAGCTTTTGTTGACGTTGTTAAGAACAATACGATAAATTGTGTTATTAGTTAAAACAGATTGTGTTTGTTTTAAAACAATTTATACATAAATGGATGAAATTCCCAAGGGTTCACATACTTTTTCCTTCCACTGTATTTTCTCTTGTGTTCAACCGAAGAAGAAAATGTCAATGGTGAGTAAAACAATGACAGAATTTTCATCTCTGGATGAATTATTCCTTTGACACACCGACAATGACACAAATAACACGAGCTCACGCTCACTTCGGTTTATCGATAAAGTCGTCAGTGATAGTGCTGCACTTCTGACACACTGATGCATTATGGGTGAAGACGAGACCTGACGACTCCTCCTTAATTCTCTCTATTTCCGCCCTCAGGTAAGAAAACTGCTTACTTATTGACATTCTTTTAATATCATGAGAGAAATTCTGCAAACTCGTCACTTTCAGCCTCTATCTGGCTGTTTGGAGCGCGGTGGGAGATAACAGCAGACGGGTGACATTATTCACACCGAGGCCGGGATCAATGCGTGACATTAAAGGTGAAAAGATCACACCATGAGGAGCCACAACTAGTTAACGTAATGGCGATCTAGACGGTGACGCCACACCGGTGCAGATTGAGAGAGACAGGTTGAACGAGCAGAGGGGAGGGGGCATAGTTAGAGAAAACATGACAGAAGTTGCAAATTCAGAGAGGGGCCGTGAGGAAGATACGGACCAGAAAAATATCACACACACACTCACACACTCGCAGCAGCCACACACACCATCACTGGAGTCTAAAGCAGCAGCGTGTGTCCAAACCATCTGCTGCAGCGCACAAAAACAACTTCATGCAGAATCAGAGATGAGGGAGGAAGAGGAAGGGTAGATGTGTGACGGGGTCCATGTCTGTTGAGATGACAGTCACACCAACACAGTAGAAGGGTGAGACTGACACACAGTCAGATAAACAGAACTGAGCACAACTCAGAATTTAATAACTGGCTCCCTTTTAAATTATTAGTGTAAACTTGAATTTAATTGGCCATGACCACAGGATCCTGAATTGGAATGGCAGGAAGAGAAATTTACAGAAGTGCGATTAAAAAAAAGAAAGAAATGCACATTATTTCTGTGAAATAACCATTACTTATTCATTTATAATACACTTATTCAATACAGAGACTGCATTATGTGAATTAATATTTTTCAGCATCAGTTTACATGTCAACGTTTTCAACTAAAAACGGAAAACGTTTTACACGTTTTAGCCGTTCATTTACATGACAACATTTTCAACTAAATACGGAAACTTTATGCATTTTGGCTGTTCGTTTACACGTCAACGTTTTCAACTAAATACGGAAACTTTATGCATTTTGGCTGTTCGTTTACACGTCAACATTTTCAACTAAATACGGAAAACTTTATGCATTTTGGCTGTTCGTTTACACGTCAACGTTTTCAACTAAATACGGAAAACTTTATGCATTTTGGCTGTTCGTTTACACGTCAACGTTTTCAACTAAATACGGAAACTTTATGCATTTTGGCTGTTCGTTTACACGTCAACGTTTTCAACTAAATACGGAAAACTTTATGCGTTTTGGCTGTTCGTTTACACAACAACATTTTCAACTAAATACGGAAACTTTATGCATTTTGGCTGTTCGTTTACACGTCAACGTTTTCAACTAAATACGGAAAACTTTATGCATTTTGGCTGTTCGTTTACATGACCAAATTTTCAACTAAATACGGAAAACTTTATGCATTTTGGCTGTTCGTTTAACCGACCATGTTTTCGACTAAATATGGAAACTTTATGCATTTTGGCTGTTCGTTTACACGACCACATTTTCAACTAAATACGGAAAACTTTATGCGTTTTGGCTGTTCTTTTACACGTCAACGTTTTCAACTAAATACGGAAACTTTATGCGTTTTGGCTGTTCGTTTACACGTCAACGTTTTCAACTAAAAACGGAAAACGTTTTACGCGTTTTAGCCGTTCATTTACATGACAATATTTTCGACTATAAACTGAAAACTTTTTATGCATTTTGGCTGTTCGTTTAAACGACCATGTTTTCAACAAAAAAAGGAAAAATTTATGCATTTTGGCTGTTCTTTCATTTACACGACCATGTTTTCAATTAAAAAAAGAAAACTTTTTATGCGTTTTGGCTGTTCGTTTACACAACAAAGTGTTTTACTAAAAACAGAAATTATTGTGCGTTTACATGACCAAGTTTTCGACTAAAAATGGAAAAATTTTATGCATTTTGGCTGTTCGTTTACACAACAACATTTTCGACTATAAACAGAAAACTTTTTATGCGTTTTGGCTGTTTGTTTACACGTCAACGTTTTCAACTAAATACGGAAACTTTATGCGTTTTGGCTGTTCGTTTACACGTCAACGTTTTCAACTAAATACGGAAACTTTATGCGTTTTGGCTGTTCGTTTAAACGACCATGTTTTCAACAAAAAAAGGAAAAATTTATGCATTTTGGCTGTTCTTTCATTTACACGACCATGTTTTCAATTAAAAAAAGAAAACTTTTTATGCGTTTTGGCTGTTCGTTTACATGACAACGTTTTCAACTATAAACTGAAAACTTTTTATGCATTTTGGCTGTTCGTTTACACAACAAAGTGATTACTAAAACAGAAATTATTGTGCGTTTACATGACCAAGTTTTCGACTAAAAATGGAAAAATTTTATGTATTTTGGCTGTTCGTTTACACAACAACATTTTCGACTATAAACGGAATTTTTTTTATGCGTTTTGGCTGTTCGTTTACACAACAACATTTTCGACTACAAACGGAAAACTTTTTAAGTGTTTTGGCTGTTCGTTTACACAACAACATTTTTGACTATAAACAGAAAACTTTTTATGCGTTTTGGCTGTTTGTTTACACAACAAAGTTTTTTACTAAAAACTGAAAACGTATTGTGTGATTTGGCTGTTTGTTTACACAACAACATTTTCGACTATAAACGTAAAAAAAATATGCGTTTTGGCTGTTCGTTTACACGACCTCGTATATTAACTGTGTGGAAATCTGATGCAGTACCAACCTATAATATATAGATGAGTGACATTGGAAGTTTAGTAATCTTTTTATTTTTATCCTCTGCACTGTGAAAAGTGACTATAAACATTCAAAATCAAAGACTGACATGGATAATAAGTACCGTCAAATAAAAGAAACATAATTAATAAAGAAAGAAATAATTGTGCCACATATTGTCTGTTTTCAGATAACCTTCAATGTGTTCATGACATCATATATTGAGTCAATCTGAACATTTTAAATAATGGTTTATTTATTCATATATATTAAATGCACATTTCTCTAGGCGGCATTTCAAACATTGATTAATATCATCATTAATGTTTCTTTCCACAAATATTATGGACAAATCATACTGGAAAATGAATTGAGTATGCAATCACAGAAAACTTACAGCAGTTATTTCAATTTCTATGAATTTCGTTACATTTTAAATCTAGTTCCAAAAATTCATATTTGAATTTCAATCCCACCTCAACTGAAACCGGAAGGCGTTCTCAGTTCAGTTCTGATGCAGACATGGAATAATCAAGCGGGTAAACCAGCAGATGAAAAGAGCATGCCGTACCATACAATGTGGGCGCAGCGGTTACTCTGTGTTCAGGAAACACAAAAACAAATACACAATAATTAAATGCCGATGACTGCGCTATAGCGCTCACGACTAATGGCCCCGATATCAATTAGCACAGAAGTCAAGGGCCAATGTTTCAGCATTAAACTCATTACAGAGGCTTGATTTCAGCTGTAATTAAAATAGATTAGTCTTTAAAGCATGATGTGTTTCACACAGTTCTGTTGCAGCTATAGCAAGAGTTAATCCATACGCAATCTATTCAGTTCAGCCGCGACTCCTGCGTTCCCCAACAACACACATATTCAGACTGACATTAACAGGGCGAGAGGAGATGAATGATTTCCAAAAACAATCTCAAATATAAAACTAATTCCATGATGGAATTAGTCAATGGGGTTTCATCTGTAAACATTAAAATACTCACTTACAATTGTCCAATTGTGACTCCAGCCAGGTCTCCTAGGCAACCAAATTGGCCCGGTTGCTAGGGAGGGTAGAGTCACATGGTGTAACCTCCTCGTGGTCGCTATAATGTGGTTCTCGCTCTCGGTGGGGCGTGTGGTGAGTGACTCCAGTCAGGTCTCCTTAGCAACCAAATTGGCCCGGTTGCTAGGGAGGGTAGAGTCACATGGGGTAACCTCCTCGTGGTCGCTATAATGTGGTTCTCGCTCTCGGTGGGGCGTGTGGTGAGTGACTCCAGTCAGGTCTCCTTAGCAACCAAATTGGCCCAGTTGCTAGGGAGGGTGGAGTCACATGGGGTAACCTTCTCGTGGTCACTATAATGTGGTTCTCGCTCTCAGTGGGGCGTGTGGTGAGTGACTCCAGTCAGGTCTCCTTAGCAACCAAATTGGCCCAGTTGCTAGGGAGGGTGGAGACACATGGGGTAACCTCCTCGTGGTCACTATAATGTGGTTCTCGCTCTCGGTGGGGCGTGTGGTGAGTGACTCCAGTCAGGTCTCCTTAGCAACCAAATTGGCCCAGTTGCTAGGGAGGGTAGAGTCACATGGGGTAACCTCCTCGTGGTCACTATAATGTGGTTCTCGCTCTCGGTGGGGCGTGTGGGGAGTTGTGCGTGGATGCCACGGAGAATAGCGTGAAGCCTCCACACACGCTACGTCTCCATGGTAACGCGCTCAACAAGTCTGATTGACGGTCTCAGACGCGGAGGCAACTGAGATTCGTCCTCCACCACCCGGATTGAGGCGAGTCACTACGCCACCACGAGGCCGCGGGTGAGAATAACGCAACAAAACATTAAACGCTATCAAGTTTCCCCTTTTCATTTATCTATATTAATATTTAGCACAAAAAAAAAACCGTGCCATTCTGTCCTATGGGGAGTTCTGCAGAGCGACATTAACAAAGGGGGCGGAGCTTAGCGAAGGGACGATTGCTATGCTAATCAAAGCATATGCTGCATCCGAAACCGCGTACTGTCACAGTATGTTCTGTATTTGATGAAGGACACACTTATCCGTCTGCTATAAGACGGTACGCTCTTTTAGGTATGCATGTGAGTATTTTGAATAGATTTTCATCCGACTCGCTGTTCATCGCCGTTCCATGAAATCCTTTAAATCCAGTGTTTCGAACGTGACGTCACCGCAGCACTAAATTCCTCTACTTGAAGTATTTAAATTGAGATTGCACGGACATTTTAATTTCAGGAATCTTATTTCAAACACGTGTGGAAACACTGTCAATGATTGAATGAAGTTGCATCAGAATGTATGATGTAGTTACTCAATGTTTATTTCTGACATCCTAATATCCTTTTATTTAACTATAGATATCAATATTTAACTTCCCTTCTAACTTCTCCATGCTTATAGGTGATTACGCTGATGTGTCAAGTGATAGTAAGTGATAGCACTGACCGCCCTGCCCTTAAGACCACTGACAGAGAGAGAGAGAGAGAGAGACTATAGAATATAGATGGTTCCCTTCAGGCCAGCTATTAAAGAGCCAATCACCATTTCATCAGGGTGCCTTTTTCTCTTTATCTCTTCATCCTCTTTATCTGTCGTTCTCTTTATGTCTTTCATTCAGTGTCTCTTCATCTCTCTAGTAACACTCACATCCTAAACGTGTCATAGTAAATACACTCAGAGCACCGTTTTACTATAGTAAACCATCATTAAAGACTAAAACGTTAATTGCACATTTCCATAATGTATGGCATTTTGACATTTAATCATGTGCAGGATATGAATTACAGAAATCAAAACGTCACTGACGTCACTACTCGCGGAAATACACATTCTTGATGTCAAAATTTTTATTTTAACTATTAAAAACATTATTATTGATGTCAAAAAAGGACTTTCACAATAATATGACATTCCCTCCAGTTCAAAACACAATTTAATTTACAAATTAATTTGCAAATGTCCATTCCTGATATTAACAAGTGAATAAGAACTAGTAAAGAAGCACATTTTTGAAATCTGTTATTTGTTTTTCACTAGTGGCAATGTTAATTTCATATATTTGTAATGTGATTTTAATCCCGCTATATAGCAAAAAAAGTTTACGCTTAAAACGCTAAAGTCTCCGTGTACGTAAGTCAGGCATGAGAGGTTTCATTTCAAAGCTTAGAATCTGAACTTTTCAGAGACAATCTTCATTTCTGCTTTTATGTTACTTAAAATCACAAAATAAGGCCTCAAAACAATCGCGATGAAAATTAGCGCCCCCTAGAGGTAATGGGATAGAAATATTTATATGAAAATAAATCACACAGCACATAAACGGACAAGTCATATATCAAATGAAAGCTCTCTTTCTCAGGAATGTGACTGTTTAGGTATTTATGTTGCCGTGATACAACAGTTTGAAATATTGTCAAAAGAATCACAAAGTGAAATATGATTTCTGTAAGTCATCAAACACAAACGTCTCTTTTATGCTCCAATAACTGCTGCTGTAAGCCCCAAATAGATAAAAACTTTATTTCTGCTTTTACCTTCAGCAGGTTTCTAAAAAACATTAACCATTTTACTTGTCTGTGAGATTGCTTGGATGAATAATCAAATGTTATATCTTAGATGTCTAGAGCAAAATATGCAGTCCAGAAGGAAAATCATGCAAATAAAGAAAATATGTTTTTTCTACTATTGATGATAAAAAATATATATAAGCAGAGGATCTTAGCTTTCTAATGACACCTAGATTGAGCTTGTAGTCCACTCAGAGGCCGAGATATTCAATAAAATAATGAGGGTGTTGCTTGAACTGAACATTAGACTGAATGTCTATGGACGAGCACATCTGTGAGGGGTAAAATACGTTAGCATTATTCTGCCATCTAGTGGAATAAAAATAGACTTTTCAAAGTGAGGTAGAGTGAACATATCCAGAATTACATGTTTACAATTTAGGACAACAACAAAAAAAAATTATAAATATATATATAATATAAAGTATTTGCATTTTAACTTGTGAAAATGTACTTTGATGTTTATAATCCACGTCTTGCATGTGATTAAATGTTGAAAGGGTTTGTGTGTTTCTACAAGGGAAACAAGGTTTTCAAAGATTAAAAATAGTGTTTATTGTTAATAAAATATTTATTTAATATATTTTCACCCCTCCATCACAACCACTGAAACTAACTCTACACCTGCATTATACAGACACTTATAGGCTTTAAAGTTAAAGTTATTTATAGTTACCGAGATATCACCCTTATGACAACTTCTCTCAATGCCTTAGCAATGCCTTAGCAACCATCCTGAACACCCTAATAACTACCCACAACACCCTAGCATCTACTTGCAATGCCTTAGCAACCATCCTGAACACCCTAATAACTACCCAGAACACCCTAGCAACCACTTGCAATGCCTTAGCAACCATCCTGAAAACCCTAATAACTACCCAGAACACCCTAGCAACCACTTGCAATGCTTTAGCAACCATCCTGAACACCCTAATAACTACCCACAACACCCTAACTGCCACTTGCAATTCCTAAGCAACCATCCTGAACACCCTAATAACCACCCAGAACACCCTAGCAACCACTTGCAATGCCTTAGCAACCATCCTGAATACCCTAATAACTACCCAGAACACCATAGCAACAACTTGAGTTGCCTTAGCAACCACCAACAGCACCCTAGCATTGTGTTGGTATCTAAATCTGGTCCAGACATGGGCATATATACAAAATATTTTATTTTGACCTATACGTGTTTTTATCATGAAACTGACTCAGTAACTCATAATCAAACTGTGAGTAAACAGACGTGTATTGAGAACTCTTAACCGGACTGTGTCCTAGACAGGATGCAGAGTGACGCTTCTCATACGGTGGCGGCCACATTATGATACAATTATATAGTTCATTGACACTTAATTTAGCTAAAGTCAATTTACCTTGACAGCGTAACCTTCAGATCCACTTGAAAAGCAGAAGAGATAGATAGATAGATAGATAGATAGATAGATAGATAGATAGATAGATAGATAGATAGATAGATAGATAGATAGATAGATAGATAGATAGATAGATAGATAGATAGATAGATAGATAGATAGATAGAGAGAGATAGAGAGAGAGAGAGAGAGATTGTGAAGGGTTTTGCAGACAGAAGGATGATAAACTTACAGTACATCTTTACTTATCGCTCCTCAAGTGTTGATATTCCAGCAGTTCAGAGAGTAAACACAAGTGTGTGTTTCTGTCCTTCAGCAACATCATGTCTATAGTTACAGGTGCAATGCATTTAAAACCACTCTGAACACCTTTGTGACCGTATACTGTACCAGTGTTCAGGCAATCGTCTTAACATCGTGGCGGTGAGTTTTCCACAACAAAGCCACTCACATTTTCTTGGGCAAGTAATGGAATGTCTTAAACCACCCACAACACCCAAGCAACCACTTTGCTATGTCTTCCAATCACACACACAACACCCTTGTAACAACTTTGGAAATCCTTATCAACCACCAAGAACACCCTAGCAACCACTTTGCAGTTCCATAGCAATCACCCGGAAACACTCTAGCAACAACTTTTCAAAGCCTTAGTAACCACCCAGAACACCCTAGCAACATCTTTGCAATGCCTTAGCAACCACCCAGAACACCATAGCAACCACTTTGCAATGCCTTAGCAACCACCCAAAACACCTTAGCAACCACTTTGCAATGCCTTAGCAAACACCTAGAACACCCAAGCAACCACTTTGCAATGCCTTGCAACCATCCAGAAATCCTAGCAACCACCCAGAATACCCTAGCTATCACTTTGCTATGCCTTACAACCACTCATAACAACCTAGCAACCATTTTGCAAAGCCTTGGCAACCACCCACAAACACCATAGCAACCACTTGCAATGCCTTAGCAACCATCCTGAACACCCTAATAACTACCCACAACACCCTAGCAACCACTTTGGAATGTCTTAAACCACCCACAACACCCAAGCAACCACTTTGCTATGTCTTTCAATAACACACACAACACTCTTGTAACAACTTTGGAAATCCTTATCAATCACCCAGAACACCCTAGCAACCACTTTGCAGTTCTGTAGCAACCACCCGGAACACCCTAGCAACAACTTTTCAAAGCCTTAGTAAACACCCAGAACACCCTTGCAACAACTTTGTAATGCCTTAGCAACCACCCAGAACACCCTAGCAACATCTTTGCAATGCCTTAGCAACGACACAAAACACCTTAGCAACCACTTTGTAATGCCTTGCAACCATCCAGAAATCCTAGCAACCACCCAGAATACCCTAGCAATCACTTTGCTATGCCTTACAACCACTCATAACAACCTAGCAACCATTTTGCAAAGCCTTGGCAACCACCCACAAACACCATAGCAACCACTTGCAATGCCTTAGCAACCATCCTGAACACCCTAATAACTACCCACAACACACTAGCAACCACTTTGGAATGTCTTAAACCACCCACAACACCCTAGCAACCACTTTGGAATGTCTTAAACCACCCACAACACCCAAGCAACCACTTTGCCATGTCTTTCAATCACACACACACAACACCCTTGTAACAACTTTGGAAATCCTTATCAACCACCCAGAACACCCTAGCAACCACTTTGCAGTTCTGTAGCAACCACCTGGAACACCCTAGCAACAACTTTTAAAGCCTTAGTAAACACCCGGAACACCCTTGCAACAACTTTGTAATGCCTTAGCAACCACCCAGAACACCCTAGCAACATCTTTGCAATGCCTTAGCAACCACCCAGAACACCATAGCAACCACTTTGCAATGCCTTAGCAACGATCCAAAACACCTTAGCAACCACTTTGCAATGCCTTAGCAAACACGTAGGACACCCAAGCAACCACTTTGCAATGCCTTACAACCACCCAGTACAACCTAGCAACCATTTTGCAAAGCCTTGGAAACCACCCACAAACACCGTAGCAACCACTTGCAATGCCTAAGCAACCATCCTGAACACCCTAATAACTACCCACAACACCCTAGCTGCCACTTGCAATTCCTAAGCAACTATCCTGAACACTCTAATAACTACTCAGAACACCCTAGCAACCACCCACAATGCATATTTAATACTCCAAACACCATAGCAACAACTTGAGTTGCCTTAACAACCACTAACAGCACCCTAGCATTGTGTTGGTTAGGTTTGCACTGGTAAACACCACTCACATTTTGTTCGGTAAATGTACAAATCTAGTTTCATAGTGTTTTAGTCTCAGTCAGTGGAGCTGAAATGGAGGAAATTCATCAGTTTTCATTTGTTCATCATAATCATCCGTCACGTTTAGTTTCACTGACAGTTAAAGTTCAAACGAGGAAAACAACAGAATAAGAAGTGTTTAAAACAACAAAACTCAACCGCACATACTTCATCTTCATGAGCAGCAACGCAAAACAAATAATGATGCAGCCAGTCGGTGGATGATACTATAACTTATAAACTCAAATTAGACTCGTGCTGGAGTCTCGTACTTGATGAATATCTAAAAAAATGCTGCTCTTAGAAATCATAGCGAGACATAATTCGTCCATTTATCAAACACAAATTCTCCTATTTTATTCTTTCCCTTCACAAAAAAACAACAACAAACCATTTGCTTCATAACTCTCTCTCTCTTGCCCTTGCAATATTATCCAAAAACTTAAACAGGGTGGGGGATTGTGGGTAAATTTGTCTGATATTTGTTGCCATGGCGAGTCAGAGCTGCCGTCACACACTGCCGAGTTTGTGTGATTAAAGACACGACAAGCAAAAACCATCTGCCTGTCAAACTCATCCGTCATCACACTCATTCTCCATCAACAATCACTCCATCACTCACACTTTCTCTCAGTGAAGATCCCAAACGCTGCTCTACGGACGAGAGGATCAAACAGAACTTGATTTTTGCATTTTACGAAGAAAATATGAACGCAAACTCACAGTCTACAGTCTAATCTCACCGTGTTTGGCGACAGCAGTTTGAAAGTTCTTCAGCTAAAATCGGTCTCCGCTCATTGAAATTTGAAGCACTGCCCCCAGTGGCCGAAGCTGGAAGTTTTGTTGAACATATGGACATGTGTAAACTTTATGCTCCAAAAATGGGCGGGAGCTCCAAATTTCCATTGAAGATATAGGGAGCCCTTAACGCTTTCCCTAACCTTTTCTGAACACAAAGGGAGAAATTGTGAATAAATGTTGTGCTCAGTGATGTCATACAATGGCAGTTTATGGTGACTACCTCTTCAAGCTTCAAAAGAACACAAAAGTATCATTCAGACGTCTAATTAATTATTCATGAGACTCATGATTGTTATGAAAGCATACAAAAATCTAATGTATTATTGAGTGTAAATGTTCACTGTTGATCTGCTGTGTGTGTTCATGATAGGACACGAGAGCAACAGTTCACGAAGACCCCTCACGACATTGGGGCGTTCAAGCGAAAACTTGTTTTGTTTATCTAAAAACAGTGATAGTGACAACAGAACACAACACAACTGCACAAAACAGAGAACAGAACTTACTAAACATGTCTGAAGAGTTTGTAATCGAAGAACTTATGCATTTCTATGCCCAGCCTTATTTTTTTTTAATGGAGTACTCAGAAATCAAAAAGAAACATAGAAATGCTACAGGAAACCACAGTCACACCGTGTCCAAACCTGACGACAAACAACACACGATAAAAGGGATATTTTCTGTGATAATCAGAGTTTTTGTCCTAACCAGCCGTGACGAGTGCCGGAACATTCTATCCATCGCTTGTTTTCTATTTTCGGCATCACGTGGGTAACTCCGTCCACTGTGAACTGGCACCGGTCCAAAAATTTTCAAAAAAATAAGGCTGGGCATAGAAATGCATCAATTCTTGGACTACAACCTTTTTAGACATTAATATGTTTAGTAACATGTCAGGGACCGTGAGTGGAAGTGATGGCCCCTTTTAGAGATGGTACAACCCCCATTTGGAGTAACTTTCTAGAGTAATCCCGCCCTCTTTTGGAGATTGCACCCCCATTTGGAGGTTTCCAGCCTGCAGCTATACCTACTTGCATTTTTGAGTGAAATGTCCACGGGGGGGCGCCTAAAGTGAGTTGTATTTTTAGCTGTAAATTTGAGATTAGCAAAACTGCAAAATTGCCATTTGCAGTGAGCGATCGCCAACAGCAGGCCAAGCCGTAATTCTTTCCAGATGCTCCAGAGGAAAGTTCAGTGACAGCGCTGGTGCTCATACGGCGTCAGCCGAACCCACAGCACATTATCCTACACACCTGAAACAAGACAAATAAAAAGTGAAGAGCAGAAGAAATAAAGTTTCATTGTGCGAGTGCTGATGGTCAGGAGGACAGCATCTCTACTCTCAGTTCTCTCTAGTGGTCTAACACAGCGAGTTTTCTCTCTTTTGGACTCTATTATGCACCTCTTTCTTTCTCTAGTATCATGTACAAACGCAGTCAGCAGCGATGCAGTGAGGCTCCTGAGAGAAGCAGGGAAGCCCGTTCTCATCCCTCATCCTGCAATCTCAACATCTCGTCCATTCCTGTCTCCTCTCGCCCCCATCTGGGCCTGAATATCGATTAAGCGTAAAGGGAGATTGAATCTCTCGGTTGGCGGTCGGTTCCCTGAGGGGTCTCTGGAACAAAGAGTCATGACTTTTACACTCTAACCAGCGGCCCTTGAGCTCCACTGCAGAAAAAAATCCACTAGTGCACTACAGCGAGTCATAATGCATTACTTTTGCACTCTAATGATTCAAATGCAATCCATTTACCAGTTGTGTTCTTACTGTAATGGGCATTTAAATGCCTTCTAGATAAGCTATACATTTACAACACAAACCCATGTTAGTCTGATGTAGACCGAGATTTGTTTAGCAACCTAAGTTTGATCCACATAACAACATATTCTAGCCAAGATCCGTTCACTTAGTCAAGAAGAGACTGACATGTAAAGCGACTAATCACTGATCATGTTGACCCTATCACTAAACCTACTCCAACACTTACCCTAAACCCTTACCCTAAACCTACCCCAACACTTACCCTTAACCTAACCCTAACCCTACCCTAATCCTTACCCTAAACCTACCCCAACACTTACCCTAAACCCTTACCCTAAACCTACCCCAACACTTACCCTAAACCCTTACCCTAAACCTACCCCAACACTTACCCTTAACCTAACCCTACCCCAATCCTTACCCTAAACCTACCCCAACACTTACCCTTAACCTAACCCTACCCCAATCCTTACCCTAAATCCTTACCCTAAACCTACCCCAACACTTACCCTTAACCTAACCCTACCCCAATCCTTACCCTAAACCTACCCCAACACTTACCCTTAACCTAACCCTACCCCAATCCTTACCCTAAACCTACCCCAACACTTACCCTTAACCTAACCCTACCCCAATCCTTACCCTAAATCCTTACCCTAAACCTACCCCAACACTTACCCTTAACCTAACCCTAACCCTACCCCAATCCTTACCCTAAACCCTTACCCTAAACCTACCCCAACACTTACCCTTAACCTAACCCTACCCCAATCCTTACCCTAAACCTACCCCAACACTTACCCTTAACCTAACCCTACTCCAATTCTTACCCTAAACCCTTACACTAAACCTACCCCAACACTTACCCTTAACCTAACCCTAACCCTACCCCAATCCTTACCCTAAACCTACCCCAACACTTACCCTTAACTTATAACCCTACCCCAATCCTTACCCTAAACCCTTACACTAAACCTACCCCAACACTTACCCTTAACTTAACCCTACCCCAATCCTTACCCTAAACCCTTACACTAAACATACCCAAACACTTACCCTTAACCTAACCCTAACCCTACCCCAATCCTTACCCTAAACCTACCCCAACACTTACCCTTAACTTAACCCTACCCCAATCCTTACCCTAAACCCTTACACTAAACATACCCAAACACTTACCCTTAACCTAACCCTACTCCAATCCTTACCCTAAACCCTTACCCTAAACCTGCCCCAACACTTACCCTTAACCTAACCCTAACCCTACCCTAACACTTGCCCTTAAACTAATCCTAACCCTACACCAATCCTTACCACACACACTACTCGTCTTACAGCACATTAGGGCCAATTAGAGGCAGACTGGCCATCGGGAGAACTGTGCGGGCCGGCCATGAAACATGCCGAATGGGCCGCGATAATCTGAAATGAGCCGCCACGTTATGCAGAACGGGCCACAAAGCGGCAGAAAACTGCTAATAATGCCTAGCTACATGCTAAAACATGCTAGCAAAATGCTAATAATGCCTAGCTACAAGCTAAAACATGCTAGAAAAATGCTAATAATGCCTAGCTACATGCTAAAACATGCTAGCAAAATGCTAATAATGCCTAGCTATAAGCTAAAACATGCTAGAAAAATGCTAATAATGCCTAGCTACATGCTAAAACATACTAGCAAAGTGTTAATAACGCCTAGGCTAGCAATGCGAGCTACATGCTAAAATAGGCTAGCAATGCCTAGCTACATGATAAAACATGTTAGCAAAATTCTAATAACACCTAGTTACATTATAAACTTGCTAGCAATGCCTAGCTACATGCTAAAATAGACTAACAATGCCTAGCTATATGT
>NC_068282.1:1196532-1199032 GCF_025860055.1 Xyrauchen texanus
AAAGCATCTCTGGGATGTGCTGAACCAACAAGTCCGATCCACTGCGGCTCCACCTCGCAGCGTACGGGACTTAAAGGATCTGCTGCTGATGTCTCGGTGCCAGATACCACAGGACACCTCCAGGGGTCTCGTAGAGCTCATGCCTCACTAGGTCATAATGTTTTGGCTCATCGGTTTACTGTAAACCTTTAAAAGACCTACCATGAGCTGCAAGGTTGTTAATCGATGATATATGCTTCTTTTGAAGTCCACAGTCCACAGTCCATGTTATTTCAGCTTGTTTCACATTTTTGGTGAAGAACTACCATATGCACTCTTGGACAATTTCTTTTTTGAAAAATACTTCCGGAACCAAGATGGCCGAAAAAGTAAAAAATACTTAAACGCGAGAGAAAACTGTTATCGTAAATCGCAAGATATCTCACCGGTCTCTGTGACAGCTCTTAGACAAAAAATTTGTCCACAGTCTTCGACCAATGACACTTTTGACCTGTCAATCATTTTGCGTGTTCTCATAGTATTGTAGTTGCAGCGAATAATTGAGGCTTAATGCCATTTTTATGCCATGTTGTTCATAACAGTTGGCAGTAGAGGGCGCTGTTGTGCAGCTGTTGTTTTTAACAACCGTATAAGCATGATGTCGGTGTCAATAAAGCTCACTTGGTATCTTTGGAGGGCGTGGTTTTGGAAAGAGGGGGCGTGGCTAATTCAACGGCTCAGTCTTGTGGACGTTTAAGCACCACCTTTAACGGTATATAGCATCAACAAAAGTGACACAAACTAAGAAAATACAGTCTATATCTGTGTATATATGTGTGTGGAGCGGAGGGGGGCGGGGCCGGGTCGGAATATCGCGCGCCCGGTCCCCAATCGCCCTGATGAGGCGCACGAGGGATAAAGGCAGCCGGTGACGACGGTTCGAGAGAGAGGGAATTACGGGCATGTCCGTCATGTGTGTGTTTATGTTTGTGCGTTTTGGTTTAAGTTTGCATTAAAGTATGATTTATGTTGACAAGCCGGTTCTCGCCTCCTCCTTGCCCATCCTTAACTGTGTTACATTGGTGCTGAAGCCCGGGAAGGAGGAGGGATGCCCGTCGCAGAGTCCTCGACACTGCCGTCCACCCAGGGGAGCGCCGCTGCCATCTGCCGGGTGACGGAGTAGCCCGACCGCACGGATGCGTTGAACGGCCGCCGTATGCGGGGCGAGTGGGTCCTGGATACCCCGACCGTCTGGAGCGATGGAGCCGCTGCCAGGGGCGGAGGAATGTCCCCAGGTGCCGCCAGAAAAGCAGAGGTGCGCTCTGTCCGCTGGGGGTCGGACGGTTGACTCCGCTTCCCCCCCGAGAGGAGCGGCTGTCGTCCGCCAGAGAGTGTGGAGGAGTGTTCGAGGACCACGCGAACCGGTGAGTGAGCTTTTTCTCTCTCTCTCCTCTCTCTCTCTCTCTTTTGCACCGTGTTGGCCTTTTCCCTCGCCTATTTTGTTGTTGTTGTTGTTGTTGTTGTTTTTTCCCCTGCTGTCTCCTCCCAGGTCGAGGAAGGCAGGGATGATCACATGGGACGCAAGATACACCCCGCCCCAGGGATAGGGGGGATGTACGTCATGCCGGTGGCACCCCGGCCTGAGATAACGCTGGGAGGAGTGTGGAGCGGAGGGGGCGGGGCCGGGTTGGAATATCGCGCGCCCGGTCCCCAATCGGCCTGATGGGGCGTGCGAGGGATATAGGTGGCCGGTGATGATGGTTCGAGAGAGAGAGAGAATTATGAGAGACGGACATGTCCGTCGTATGTGTGTGTGTGTGTGTGTGTGTGTGTGTATGTTTGTGCGTTTTGGTTTAAGTTTGCATTAAATTACGATTTATGTTGACAAGCTGGTTCTCGCCTCCTCCTTGCCCATCCTTAACTGTGTTACAATGTGTATATATGTGTTGGGTCGACACTTGATGTCCAGTGAGAAAAATCCTGATTTCCAGAACGTCTGAACTAAAGTACGTCACGCCAATCTAAATCTGGGAAGCATTAAGGGAAAAGACGAGTCTGAGAACTGAGAGGCATTTCTCTTTGTCTCGGATTCGCTGTCGTCCTTGACGAGTTTGACAGCTTGTCATCATGATATGTTTTCAGTGTCACTTTGGACTCCAGGTGAGTCACATCACTGACAAACGGACCACAACAACAACCAGCACTCGTTCACTCCACAATCGCCTAATGAAACTCAATGTCATTACCTCACTACATGAAAACCAAGCGTTACCTCGTCCGCGTCGTGAAACACTCGAGAATCTATGAATAATGAAGATTAATAAGCGCACAAATCATATTAGATAATTGAATTCAGCCGTGGTGAAAAATGAGACGGAATGAGAATAGTTATTCTTCCACGATTTCCCAAAGATTCAATATTATGCCTCATAGATTAAACCATTACAGCTCGGCAAAACACAGCAAATCTGAGAGACAGACAGAGAGTCAAAGGACGAGAGAAGACAGAAGGAGGGATATC
>NC_068282.1:1201532-1241532 GCF_025860055.1 Xyrauchen texanus
GAGAGAGTGTGTGTGTGTGAGGCAGAGAGTGTGTGTGTTTGTTTGTGTGAGAGAGAGAGAGTGTGTGTGTTTGTTTGTGTGAGAGAGAGAGAGAGTGTGTGTGTGTGAGGCAGAGAGAGAGTGTGTGTTTGTTTGTGTGAGAGAGAGAGTGTGTGTGTGTGAGGCAGAGAGAGAGTGTGTGTGTTTGTTTGTGTGAGAGAGAGAGTGTGTGTGTGTGAGGCAGAGAGAGAGTGTGTGTGTTTGTGTGTGTGAGAGAGAGAGTGTGTATATATGTGTGTGAGTGTGAGAGAGTGTGTGTGTGTTAGTTTGTTTGCGTGAGAGAGTGTGTGTTTGTTTGTGTGAGAGAGAGAGAGTGTGTGTGTGTGAGGCAGAGAGAGAGTGTGTGTGTTTGTGTGTGTGAGAGAGAGAGTGTGTATATATGTGTGTGAGTGTGAGAGAGTGTGTGTGTGTTTGTGTGTGTGAGAGAGAGAGAGTGTGTGTGTTTGTTTGTGTGAGAGAGAGAGTGTGTGTGTTTGTTTGTGTGAGAGAGAGAGTGTGTGTGTGTGAGGCAGAGAGTGTGTGTTTGTTTGTGTGAGAGAGAGAGTGTGTGTGTGTGAGGCAGAGAGAGAGTGTGTGTGTTTGTGTGTGTGAGAGAGAGAGTGTGTATATATGTGTGTGAGTGTGAGAGAGTGTGTGTGTGTTTGTGTGTGTGAGAGAGAGAGTGTGTATATATGTGTGTGAGTGTGAGAGAGTGTGTGTGTGTTAGTTTGTTTGCGTGAGAGAGAGAGTGTGTGTGTGTGAGGCAGAGAGAGAGTGTGTGTGTTTGTGTGTGTGAGAGAGAGAGTGTGTATATATGTGTGTGAGTGTGAGAGAGTGTGTGTGTGTTAGTTTGTTTGCGTGAGAGAGTGTGTGTTTGTTTGTGTGAGAGAGAGAGTGTGTGTGTGTGAGGCAGAGAGAGAGTGTGTGTGTTTGTGTGTGTGAGAGAGAGAGTGTGTATACACGTGTGTGAGTGTGTGAGAGAGAGTGTGTGTTTGTTTGTGTGAGAGAGAGTGTGTGTGTGTGAGGCAGAGAGAGAGTGTGTGTTTGTTTGTTTGCGTGAGAGAGAGAGTGTTTGTGTGTGCATGTGTGTGTGTGAGAGAGATTTGTATTATTTATTTTTATATTTGTTATATTGTTAGATGTTGTTCTGTCTTTATACAGCTTCTGCTTTGGCAATATTGTGTTGTTTACAATCATGCATATAAAGCCACTTTGAATTGAGAGAGAGAAACACACACACACACACACACACACACACACACACACACACACACACACACACAGCAGGAGGAGAGAGAGCAAGGGTCAGACTCTGGAATAAGGAGTTTTAGTGACCTCTGGAGGTTGATGAGTATAAAAACAGTCTGTGCCAACATGAAGACATTGAACTGTTTGCATATGCACAACATAACATTCAACACATGAGATGTGATAATACTGCATCTGTACAAACTGATATCAGCTTCATAACTATATAAAATAGTGTTTCATATACACACACACACACAGTACATACACATATAATATATTCACCATGTGCGCTGGTTTGTTGTTAATGTCATTTCTCTCACTCTCTTCCTCCGTCTTTATTTATTATATCTGTTCACTTCATGAAAGTCTGGGATTGACAGAGGTCACACAGAGGTCAGGAGTGAACCATGACACAGCCGCTCTGATGTCACACTCATCCTGTCCTCACCTCGGTGACGTTTGCCATCAACAGGAAGTGACCCGTATCTGACGGGGTCTGCTGTTGGCCGATCATGTGACCGCTGGAGCTTAACGGGTACCTGCGCGAGTCACATTCACCGCGCTGACAGCAGAAGACACACAGTGAGTGCCGCACATACTGATCAACTGCTTACATTTCACCAACACACACACACACACATACAGAGAGAGCACACCTGTCATTACTGTGAGGAGTTTTGAGTTTTACATTCCTAGAATGAAATGGCACAGCTGAACTGACCCCGTGACCTCTGATTACCAAAATGCCTGAAACTTTAATACAAGCACACACACACACAAACACGTGCACACATATACACTCACACACACACTCACACACATACACTCACTTACTCACACAAACACGTGCACACGCACAAACACACACACACACACTCACTTACTCACACAAACACGCGCACACACACACTCACACAAACACACACTCACACACACACACTCACTCACACACACAAACAAACACTCACTCACACAAACACATGCGCAGACTCACACACAAACGTGCACACACATACACTCACACAAGCACACACTCACACAAGCACACACACTCACACAAGCACACACACGTGCACACACACTCACACATACACTCACACACTCACTTACTCACACAAACACGTGCACACACACGCTGGCACACACACACACACACGTGCACACATATACACACACACTCACACACACACACACTCACACACACATACACTCACTTACTCACACAAACACGTGCACAAACACACGCTCTCAAACACGCTGGCACACACACACACACACACACACACACACACACTCACTCACTTACTCACACAAACACGCGCACACACACACTCACACAAACACACACAAACAAACACACTCACACAAACACGCGCCCGCCCACACACGCACACAAACACACATACAAACACACACGTGCACACACACAAGCACACACACTCACAAAAACACACACACACACTCACTCACACAAACACATGCACACGCACATACACACGTGCACACACACAAGCACACACACTCACAAAAACACACACACACACTCACTCACACAAACACATGCACACGCACATACACACGCGCACACACAAACGTGCACACACATACACTCATACAAACACACACTCACACAAGCACACGCACACACACTCACAAAAACACACACACACACACACACACACTCACTCACTCACACAAACACATGCACACGCACATACACACGCGCACACACAAACGTGCACACACATACACTCATACAAACACACACTCACACAAGCACACACGCACACACACTCACAAAAACACACACACACACACACACACACTCACTCACTCACACAAACACATGCACACGCACATACACACGCGCACACACAAACGTGCACACACATACACTCATACAAACACACACTCACACAAGCACGCATGCACACACACTCACAGAATTGTTTGAGGTTTAAAGACAAATGTGAAGGTTATAATTTTATAAAAACACTTAAATTAATTCTTCTGTTTAAACTTGTGCATTATTTCAGCTGTAAGGTTGTTTTAAATCATTATGTGGGATTACAGCATTACATCGTCATGGCAACAAAGTTGTAAAATTGTCAATATCTTTCCACAGATGTGGTTAATAAGTGATTTAATGACAGTAAAATCATATTAACACACATATTGTTTATGTCTTGTGTCTGTACTGCTGTAACAGATTAAACCCCATTGACTTGCATTATAAGTGTCTCACTGAAACACACATTTGTGCTTTTATAAAGAAAAGGAGGAATGAGTCGAAATTAATGTTTGTGCCACAGATGCTGTCGACTGAGATTAACTTGAATTGAACCCGGAATATTCCTTTAAAATACATTCATAATATACAGCAACTGTGTTTATTCCTGCACAAATATTAATGCAGTTAACCGTACGAATCTGATTAATAAAAATGTGTGCCCTTGATATTTTCATTATAGTAACACTATTATTAAACTAATAAGACACTGCGCTCTAAAGCAAATATAGTAAATCAATGTTCTAGTAAATGATTTTAAACTTGACTTTAAATGTCTGTTTGTTTTATTCTGTATTATTCTAGAAGTAACAGGGACTTTTGTGCGGCAAATTGCTCGCGATGTTCATCGTAAGAGCGTCTGCTAAATGACTAAATGTTTATGTAAAATATATAGATTTATGCTAGAATAGATTACTTATGTGCTACTGTACGTTAATATTTGGTTCAGATGGTGTCAAGTGTGTGTGCCAGAAACCAGGTGAGGAGTACAAAGACGAGTGTGTCTTGCCCACAGTCGAACATGTCTCCAGACCCAACCCTATTGAGCACCTGTGGGGCATCCTCAAACAGAAGGTCTCTAACATCCACCAGCTCTGTGATGTCATCATGGAGGAGTGGAAGAGGACTCCAGTGGCCACCTGTGAAGCTCTGGTGAACTCCGTGCCCAAGAGGGTTTAAGCAGTGCTGGAGAATAATGGTGGCCACACAAAATATTGACACTTTGGGCCCAATTTGGACATTTTCACTTAGGGGTGTACTCACTTTAGTTGCCAGCGGTTTAGACATTAATGGCTGTGTGTTGAGTTATTTTGAGGGGACAGCAAATGTACACTGTTATACAAGCTGTACACTCACTACTTTACATTGTAGCAAAGTGTCATTTCTTCAGTGTTGTCACATGAAAAGATATAATCAAATATTTACAAAAATGTGAGGGGTGTGCTTACTTTTGTGAGATATGATATATGTGTGTGTGTGTCTACATATATGTGTGTGTGCACGTGTGTGTCTACATATATGTGTGTGTGCACGTGTGTGTATACATATGTGTGTGTGCACGTGTGTGTATACATATATGTGTGTGTGCACGTGTGTGTCTACATATATGTGTGTGTGCACGTGTGTGTATACATATGTGTGTGTGCACGTGTGTGTATACATATATGTGTGTGTGCACGTGTGTGTCTACATATATGTGTGTGTGCACGTGTGTGTATACATATGTGTGTGTGCACGTGTGTGTATACATATATGTGTGTGTGCACGTGTGTGTATACATATATGTGTGTGTGCACGTGTGTGTATACATATATGTGTGTGTGCACGTGTGTGTATACATATATGTGTGTGTGCACGTGTGTCTACATATATGTGTGTGTGCACGTGTGTGTATACATATGTGTGTGTGCACGTGTGTGTATACATATATGTGTGTGTGCACGTAGCGCCTACATATATGTGTGTGTGCACGTGTGCGTCTACATATATGTGTGTGTGCACGTGCGTATGCATATATGTGTGTGTGCACGTGTGTGCACGTGTGCGTCTACATATATGTGTGTGTGCACGTGTGTGTATGCATATATGTGTGTGTGCACGTGTGTGCACGTAGCGTCTACATATATGTGTGTGTGCGTGTGTGTATGCATATATTTGTGTGTGCACGTAGCGTCTACATATGTGTGTGCACGTGTGTATGCATATATGTGTGTGTGCACGTGTGTGCACGTGTGCGTCTACATATATGTGTGTGTGCGTGTGTGTATGCATATATGTGTGTGTGCACGTGTGTGTCTACATATATGTGTGTGTGCACGTGTGTGTCTACATATATGTGTGTGTGCACGTGTGTGTATACATATATGTGTGTGTGCACGTGTGTGTCTACATATATGTGTGTGCACGTGTGTGTATACATATATGTGTGTGTGCACGTGTGCGTCTACATATATGTGTGTGTGCACGTGTGCGTCTACATATATGTGTGTGTGCACGTGTGCGTATGCATATATGTGTGTGTGCACGTGTGTGTGCACGTGTGCGTCTACATATATGTGTGTGTGCACGTGTGTGTATGCATATATGTGTGTGTGCACGTGTGTGTGCACGTGTGCGTCTACATATGTGTGTGTGCACGTGTGTGTATGCATATATTTGTGTGTGCACGTGTGCGTCTACATATGTGTGTGCACGTGTGTGTATGCATATATGTGTGTGTGCACGTGTGTGCACGTGTGCGTCTACATATATGTGTGTGTGCACGTGTGTGTATGCATATATGTGTGTGTGCACGTGTGTGTCTACATATATGTGTGTGTGCACGTGTGTGTATACATATATGTGTGTGTGCACGTGTGTGTATGCATATATGTGTGTGTGCACGTGTGTGTATGCATATATGTGTGTGTGTATATAAAACTTCTCAAATGATTGAGATGCACAAACTCATACTGGGTCATGATGACACATCATCAGTTCCCCTGTTCAACCGGCAGAGGGCGCTAAAGAGAATAACACAACGCAAAACACAGAACTGTCTTATTAAATGATGGACTATTTAAGCATGACTGCAAGGGAAGACCTTTTAATGGTAAACATACATTATAAATAAATGAAAGAGGTGTTTGATCGTTGTTCTTACTACATATCTCTTTGATAAAATGCATGAATGTTACAATGTAGCACTATGAATATCTTCTCAGGTTCATTCTATAGTTAAACTTCCTCTTTTTCAAATCTACACTGAACAGCAGCTCAAACAATAACATTTACAGCTAAAAGTTTTCCTCTCCGATTATGTCAATCAAGTATTTAATGGCCTGTAATAAAGAGGAAGGAGCTCCTGATATGATGATGTCATCTTACCCGCTCAGAACAGAATTCTTAAGTTTGGATCTTCACTGCAGTCTGTTCAAGTGTGAAACTGACTTTCAAAATCAACCTGTTTACTTCTGCCGTTTCCAGATCGCCCGCCAAACACAGCTGCTCCCAAACAGACACCCCGCAGTTGGTGGACTCGGCCAGAAGTGTGCGTGACCACCTGTCGGTGTTTCAGCTGACCTTTTGAACTCTCCCTGGGGTCTGGAGCTGCTCGCACCAGTGACCTTGTACATGTGCAGTTACAGATGCTGCTTTCAGGAAACCATGAACATCATATTCATTGTCATCGTCCTCCAGGGAAATATCATCATGGTTGTTTGACACACCTTTCTGTACCATGTTAATGTCATGTTGTTGTAGACAAGACTGAACTACAATCCCATGATGCATTGCGAATGATGTAATTGAGTCACAAACAATGGAAGTTGTCGATTATAAGTACACAAATTATTCAGGTTTATAAAAATATATGAGAGTCATTCACAGTGCTTTATGGGAGCGTGCGGTCGCTGCAGAGCTCTTTTGGCGCACTTTGTGCTATTAAACACGATTTTAAAACGATGAAGTTGAAATAACGTGGACGGATGTATCAATGATTGGCAACCTCAGAGCTCACCGTTGGTCTGTCTTTAAAGATTTAGAAGTTAACCTCGTCAGACCCCGGGTACACATGCGTGGACGTTGAATTGTGGTGTTGCTATAGGCAACGCATAATTTAATGTAAACCAACTGATCTCAGTTCAGGAGACTCTGTGCTGTCAGTATAGGGTTAAACGTTCAATGCACAGAGTCATGTGACCAAACAACATGGCGCTGATCATAGCGGAGTATCTGTTTGGGAGAAACGCACACAAAACTACATCTGGTGAGAAACCTCATTAAGTTTTTACACTGAAACCTGTTTGAGTCAAAAGATTAGAGTCTCTAGTTTCATCCGATATGCCGTTTTAAACATTTGAGCGATTTATCGCGAAACGGCGCGCTGATAAACACAACGACCACATACGTGGACAATAGGCCCAGTTTCAGTTCAGATATTCTATATTTAATGAGTTCATCCAAAAACTGATAAATGTGTCTTTCAGAGGCTTTATATGGAGTTATGATGAAAATAAGGAGCATTTCAAACTGTTCTGAGAGCAGTGCAGACAGACAGCACACTGGAGGTTAAGTCATGCACTAAATAGGGAGCAAGGGAGCATCCTATAGCTCTCATATAACTGTTCTGAGACCAGTGCAGACAGACAGCACACTGGAGGTTAAGTCATGCACTAAATAGGGAGCAAGGGAGCATCCTATAGCTCTCATATAACTGTTCTGAGACCAGTGCAGACAGACAGCACACTGGAGGTTAAGTCATGCACTAAATAGGAAGCAAGGGAGCATCCTATAGCTCTCATATAACTGTTCTGAGACCAGTGCAGACAGACAGCACACTGGAGGTTAAGTCATGCACTAAATAGGAAGCAAGGGAGCATCCTATAGCTCTCATATAACTGTTCTGAGACCAGTGCAGACAGACAGCACACTGGAGGTTAAGTCATGCACTAAATAGGGAGCAAGGGAGCATCCTATAGCTCTCATATAACTGTTCTGAGACCAATGCAGACAGACAGTACACTGGAGGTTAAGTCGTGCACTAAATAGGGAGCAAGGGAGCATCCTATAGCTCTCATATAACTGTTCTGAGACCAATGCAGACAGACAGTACACTGGAGGTTAAGTCATGCACTAAATAGGAAGCAAGGGAGCATCCTATAGCTCTCATATAACTGTTCTGAGACCAGTGCAGACAGACAGCACACTGGAGGTTAAGTCATGCACTAAATAGGAAGCAAGGGAGCATCCTATAGCTCTCATATAACTGTTCTGAGACCAGTGCAGACAGACAGCACACTGGAGGTTAAGTCATGCACTAAATAGGGAGCAAGGGAGCATCCTATAGCTCTCATATAACTGTTCTGAGATCAGTGCAGACAGACAGCACACTGGAGGTTAAGTCATGCACTAAATAGGGAGCAAGGGAGCATCCTATAGCTCTCATATAACTGTTCTGAGACCAGTGCAGACAGACAGCACACTGGAGGTTAAGTTGTGCACTAAATAGGGAGCATCCTATATCTCTCTATGCAGTTAAGTGCGTTCACTCCTAAAATGTGACCAAAGGTTCAGTTTCAGGCTGCAGAGGATGTTTGGATCACTCAACATGTTTGACACACACACACACACACTCTCTCTCTCTCTCCCAGACACACACACATACACACACTCTCTCACAAACACACACTCTCTCTCCTACACACACTCTCTCTCTCTCTCACACACACACACACACACAATCACACTCTCTTACACACTCTCTCACACACACACTCTCTCACACACACACACACACAATCACTCTCTCTTACACACTCTTTCACACACACTCTCTCCCACACACACACACACTCTCACACACACACACTCTCACACACACACTCTCTTACACACACACACACACTCTCTCTCTCCCATACACACACGTGACATTGATGAATAAGTTTGTGGTGATAACAATTTGAATTATTTTTTAAATCAAGTTTATAACATGTCAAATTCCTAAAGAGTTCATTTTGTTTTTACACATTTGAAAAATATTTATAGCATTTTCTACAAACATTAAATGATATAAAAAATGTCATGTGGTGTATCCAGGTAAACGGTATTAAATAGTTTCCTTGCACATTGAATGCATGAGTGAACACAACTTTATCATTCATTTCAAAGATTCAAAACATGTTCAAAATGAAAAGTATTTTTTCATATCATGAATTTTTAAGTTAAGAATATCAAGTTGTTTTCTCATGAGTCAGTGGCAAACTCAGAATTCAAGGCTTATAACTCGACAACAAGGAGGGTCAAATGTTTGGCGTCATTACAAACAAAAATGTTAAAAAACTAATTGTGATATAGATTATGATACATTATGGGACTCTCAGCCTAAAAAATGAAAAAAGAACTAATTACACATGCAAACACAACAATGACTAAAGGTTTGCATAGCATGCAGACATGATTTTAGTCATGAGATTTCAAAGAATGAGTTTCATTCTGTGTCATTTGAGTCATCATTGAGTCTGTGGCGTGTATTTGGCGCCATCTCCTGGTGGCCATATGTAACATTGTGCTTCATGTGGATTATCTAATGATCTATACATCTGATTATCTTGTGTGTGGACTCGATTGAAAAATAATAGTGATAAATTAAAACTATTTATGGAATTATTATTATTATATATATATGCTATTCTTCTCTGCAGATTGTGTCAAGCTCTGTCCGATGTTCGATTGGGCTCAAGTCCGGGCTCGGGCTGGGCCACTCAAGGACATTCACAGAGTTGTCCAGTAGCCACTCTTGTGTTGTCTTGGCTGTGTGTCTTTGGGTCATTGTCCTGTTGGAAGGTGAACCTGCGGCCCAGTCTGAGATCCTGAGTGCTCTGGACCGGGTGTTCATTAAGGATATCTCCATATTCTGCTGCGCTCATATTTCCTTCATCCCTGACCAGTCCCCAAATCCCTGCCGCTGAAAAACAACCCCACAGCATGATGCGACCACCACCATGCTATTGTGCAGGTGATGAGGGGTGCCTGGTGTCCTCCAGACATGACACTTGGAATTGAGGCCAAACAGTTCAATCTTAATTTCATCAGACCATTATTTCATTCATTTCTTGTGTCTTGCAATGAGGAGCTTCCGTCTGGCCACTCTTTCATAAAGCCCAGATCGGTGGAGAGTTGCAGGGATGGTCGTCCTTCTGCAAGTGTCTCCCATCGCCAAACATGATCTCTGGAGCTCAACCAGAGTGACCATCAGGTTCTTGATCACCTCTCTTGTCAAGGCTCTTCTCCCACGATTGCTCAGTTTGGCCAGGCGGACAGCTCTAGGAAGAGTCCTGGTTGTTCCAAACTTTTTTAAGAATTATGGAGGCCGCCGTGCACTTGGGAACCTTCAATGCAGGCAAAAAATATTTGTATTCTTCCCCAGATCTGTGCGTCGACACAATCCTGTCTCTGAGCTCTGCAGGCCGTTCCTTTGACCTCATGGCTTGGTTTTTGCTCTGATATGCATTAACAGCTATAAGGCCTTATATAGACAGGTGTTTGCCTTTCCAAACCATATACCATCAATTGAACTTGCCAAAGTGTAGAAACATCTCAAGGATGATCCAGAGAAATGGGATGCACCTGAGCTGAATTTCAAATGTCATAGCAAAGGGTCTGAATACTTATTCCAATGTTATATTTCAGTTTTTTTTATTTTTAATACATTTGCAAAGTAATCAAAAATCTGGTTTTGGCTTTGTCATTATGGGGTATGGAGTGCAGATTGATGGAAAAAAATATTTTAAGCAATTTTAGCATAAGACTGCAACATATATACAGGGGTGGCAGTGGCGGAGCTAGGGGGTGGCCGTGGCCACCATGGACCGAAGCCTGGCCGCCCCACACACAATTGCCATTTTTGAGCACAATACTTGACATGTACAACCCAAATATTTCTGTGCATGTGGAAAAACTCCTGGCTCCGCCCCTGAGGGATGGAAAGAGTACTGGAAAATCATACTCAAGTAAAAATACTTCTTAAAAAATGTAGTGTGAGTAGAATAAAAGTACCCGTCCCAAAAACTACTCAAGTAAGAGTAAAAGAGTAGCTCGTTTACAAGTACTCATCTACTCATGAGTACTTGTAAAAGAGCTACTCTTTTACTCTTACTCGAGTAGTTTTTGTACTTAAGTACTGAGTTGCGAAATGCCCCTTATTACACACACTGTATGCGGCAATATCAACATGTTGAATACTGTAGATGCTACCATTCACGTTCCATTTTATGAGAATTAAAAATAGAATTATCCTCCAACAATTTTCTTTTTCACTGCATCTCATGTATCTAATCCCAAACAAAATAACAGAGAGACATGATTAAAAAGTTATTTTTACAATACACTGATCAATATTTTAAATCAATGTAACAAACAAACACATTCAAATGTGTTTATGTGCAGGATATAAACTGCCCTTAATGCCAACAGAAAAAGACTGTCACCTGGCATGTCACGTCCCGCACAATAGACGGGGTATAGAGCAGGGGTTGGCATCGTTATTTGGTACAGGGTCCACGTCGGACTTCAAGTACTAGTACATGAGGGGTCACACTGTATTCCTGCTGAGATATAATGTTGCACACTGAATTAGTTCTTGTATCTGTTAAGCCCAGAAATAGTTGTGTTCTCAATCTAATGCATGATGCACAGTTTTCGGAAGTGTGTATATATATATATATATATATATATATATAGGCTAGCCATATTGCTAACATTGCTAACATCTCTCACAGCAGCCCAATAATCTCAGTGACACATAGCTAATATACAGGTTATACATAAAGAGAATCTGGTAAGCATAGCAAGAAGTGAAACTTACCTCGATATGTTTCTTCAAATACGAGGCAGGATTAATGCCGATATCTCGACTGGCTTGAGCAAGTTAAACTCACATGACACAATCATGCATTTGGCCCGTTCAGGTGCGGCCGAGATGTTCAGGTGTCGATGATGAACTGCTGCTTGAGGCATCCTCCACAGCAGCTGGCGCAAGATCTGCAGATGCCGTTCAGGTCTTTTTATGCGCGATTAGATTTGACGGGAGTCGCGAGACTCTTGATGCATAAACATAAAATCAGGACGGGGGAGTAGCGAACACATATGGAGGGAAAATAGCGCCGTACAGTTACAGCACTTAAAATGTACTCAAGTACAAGTAAAAGTAATGCATTTTAAAACTACTTAAAAAAATAAATTAAAAAAAAGTACAATTCCTGGTACAAACTACTCAATTACAGTAACAAGAGTATTTGTAACTCGTTACTTTACATCCCTGTATATATATAAGTCCTACAGTGCCACATTCACACAGATCGTTCTTCACAACTCAAACGGCAGACTCTGGAGGCTTCTTTTAAGTTATCTTTTATATTTTTAAAAACAAACAAAAAGTAACAGATTAAATGGGATTTACAGTAGACATTCGCAATCATTGTGCACATTTAAATACCTTTCTGCACAGCTGTCAACGAAAAATGCAAACACAACGAGGAGAAGAGGAGGATGGGCGGGAAAAGGAGTTCAACTTATCCACGGGAAAAGAATCACTGAATATATCGATTATAATCCTTACATCACTTATATAAATATACTGAACCGAGAAAAGATTTCATCTGAGAGAGGAAATAAAGAGCGCGATACAAGTCCACAACAGCGTTAAGGCCAAACAGAAAGCAGAGGAAGTGACAGAGGAAGAATCGAATGTGAGCACGCGAGAGAGCGTGAAAAAGAGAAAGAGAAAGAGAAAGTGGAGATTTATGGATGGATAGAAAGAACGCACCGTGCATGAATGGAGGGTTTGTAACGGGAATAGTTCACTGGAAACCATTTACTCACCCAAACCCATTTGACATTCTTCAGTGGAGCACAAAAGGGAAATATTTTGAAGAATGTCCTGGCCGCTCTTTGACATATAGTGAAGTGAATGGGGACTGGGACTCTCTAGCTCCAAAATGACACAAAACGTATCCAAAATTGACTACAAATGTAGTACACACAATTTGTGACTTCTGAAGCACTGATATGGATTACAAAACTCGTATAAACCACAAAAATGGCGTCGACGTACAATTCCAATTTCAACTGCTTCTCGCAAATCTCATGCTGCCATATTTGATTTGAGCGAAAGATTTCCGGTGAATCACAAACAAAGCTATCGTGAGACACAAGTTATACGGACTACTCGTGTGCCTGTATATTATTTAATTATATTGGCGTATTTTTATAATTTTGGAGCCCCAATTACTCATTAAATTGAAATGGGAAGCCAGGACACAAAGACAGACCTCGTCCATGGATGAGTGACATAAACGCATAACATCAAATGACGACGTATAAGTGTGGATGTGACCCCGTCATATGGGTTTAGAACAACATGAAGGTGAGTAACTGATTGTTTCGGGTGAACTATTTCGTCGCGTGTGTGTCTGTGAGTGTGTGCGCGTGTCATACAATACACATACAACGCAACACGCTTCTGTGTCATATGTGCTCTTCTGGTCATGATACAAAATAATAAAAAACATCCCTAATGAAGCTCTTCCCTTTGACATCTTCAGCTTCCTCTCCGTCGCTCTCTCTCTCTCTCTCTCTCTCCGCACTCACTGCGAGCTAGCTCTCTCCAGCACGCGCAAGTCATAGTTGTTTTTCGTAGCGCGCAGCTTGAACAAACTGCCGCCGCTGTTGTTGAGTTTGAAGGACGCGCTCTGGGCGGCCATTGTGTTGGGGAACACGGCCACGACGGTGTACAGGTGAGCGGGGTCGTGGTAGTCTCCTCTGGGGCCCCGGGGACACTGCGGGTCCTTCAGCCATTGGATCTTGGCACCGCAGAGCGAGAGCTGGTTGAAAAGCTTCTCGGCTTCTGGACGGGAAATGCCTTCTGGGAGATCGGTCACCTCTAACACTCGACTGACCACTGCGGAGAGATACAGTGAGATTTAGACACAATCGATCAAACTCGAGACACGCACGACTGTCTCTCGTGATCTTAACCCTCCTATGGTATACGGACATTTTTGACCTTCCCAATTTTGGAACGCCCAATTCCCACTGCGCTCTGAGTCCTCGTGGTGTTGTAGTGACTCGCCTTAATCCGGGTGGTGGAGGACGAATCTCAGTTGCCCCCACGTCTGAGACCGTCAATCCGTGCATCTCATCACGTGACTTGTTGAGCGCGTTACCGTGGAGACGTAGCGTGTGTGGAGTCTTCACGCTATTCTCCGCGGCATCCACGCAGAACTCACCACACGCTCCACCGAGAGCGAGAACCACATTATAGCGACCACGAGGAGGTTACCCCATGTGACTCTACCCTCCCTAGCAACCGGGCCAATTTGGTTACCCCATGTGACTCTACCCTCCCTAGCAACCGGGCCAATTTGGTTACCCCATGTGACTCCACCCTCCCTGGCAACCGGGCCAATTTGGTTACCCCATGTGACTCCACCCTCCCTAGCAACCGGGCCAATTTGGTTGCTAAGGAGACCTGACTGGAGTCACTCAGCACGCCCTGGATTTAAACTCACGACTCCAGGTGTGATAGTCAGCGTCAATACTTGCCGAGATACCCAGAACTAGTTGATGTAAATTTGTTTGACATTTTTATGCATTAACTTGAAATAAATGATTGGTATATAAATGTTTATTCTGTGTGTTTGTAACACCATGGTCAGGTTTGATCGAAGCATAATGACATTAACTGCAAAAACTGACACTTCAAATACATTTAAAATGTTAAACTTGTAAAAATAATAGTTTGATCATGTCTAAATATAAATATATATATATAAATGCATATCTTGTGATAAAATATTAAATGATGTCACAATAAATCATCAGAATAAACAGTGTGTGTCTCCAGTCATTTACTGTCTGTTACTGACGTCACATGATCAACTCATTATTTATATTATATTCACCAGATGTGTCCAATTTATGCCTCATTCTCATATTTTATTCATGTTTCATCTTATAGAAGAGTAGATACCAAAAAAAAAAAAAATACAATTTAGCTTAATTATATATGTGAATTAATGTAAAAATGTACATTTTGTACAAGCTTAAAATCCCAAAAGAAATGCATAATTGTATCATTGTTACATCAGGTAAAAAGTATCTTTATCATCATCATTTTGGTAAATAAATGACTGCGAATATCAAAGGGAGGTCCATTTTTCTATCCATAGGAGAGTTAAAATAACGTGATGTAAAAGGCCTGATCAGTAACCACCGCAGCCGTCATCTGAAGCGTGTGTGTTTATAAAGAGCGTCTTACCCACGTCAGTGGTTCCCAGATCTGTGGAGGCAGATTTGAGTGTTTGTCTTTTACCGCGAGCACCGTGTTTCATCACTGACTGACTCTGAGATAACACACAGATAAACACAACGTGTGGCGGGTTACTAATACAGATTCACATGCATGCATGTGACAGACACTTTCATCCAAAGCATTCAGGGTTTACATGTTGGGAATCGAACCCATGACCTTGGCGTTGCGAGCGCCATGCTCAACCAGGAACCCATTTGGGTGTTTTTCAGTTATGAGGTCTATTTTGCTTCCCATTTAACACCGTTGAACCTTCTTTCTTGGTACATTATGAAAATATTGATTTTACAAATTGTATTATTATAATTTGTTTTTAGAATTCGGACAAATTTGAGCTTTATTTTCTCATTAAAATTCCACATTCCATCAAAAAAATATGAAATCTTGAAATTGCATATTGCAATGTTGTTCCTGAATTGCTTTAATATTTTAATTGCACGAAAAACATTACAAATATAATTAATCACAGTGTCCAAAAACATCTCCAAACAAATAAAAGATAATAATTGTACATAAGAACTAATTACACATGCAAACACAACAATGACTAAAGGTTTGCATAGCATGCAGACATGATTTTAGTCATGAGATTTCACAGAATGAGTTTCATTCTGTGTCATTTGAGTCATCATTGAGTCTGTGTCGTGTATTTGGCGCCATCTCCTGGTGGTCATATGTAACATTGTGCTTCATGTGGATTATCTAATGATCTATACATCTGATTATCTTGTGTGTGGACTCGATTGAAAGATAATCACAGACTCTAAATAATCATATGTGAGATTTTATGTTCCATTTATTTTTTGTAAAGTTATAAGCACAAACGCCTGAAATATGCAACACCAACATGATTGTCAAATACATATATTTAGCTGTTACTTGCTATAGTTTCATCTGTGAGTAAAACAAATAGTCAGGTTGTATTTTACTCTTCTAGAGCTTTCCAACAACATATGACACATGGATATGATGATTTTATTGATTGCAATAATATGTGCAGTGCAACATTTTTAATAAATGATTAAAACAGACACTTCTGATTTATCTGCAGATTTTAAAGCTCTTGTTCAGTTTGGGTCATAATATCTACATGCATTAGAAAGTAGAGATTATAAACTTTCAAATGAAACATTTTGTGTTCAAGACTGTTGTTATTCTCATGGGCCCATCTGAGCTTAAAGGGTTTAGAAACATTCAAATAAAGATTGCTTGCTCAAATGGAAACACTCTGTTATGCAACTTATCTTCTGGTGAACAACACAAGCACTCTATCAAAGCACTTGACATGGTGAATTATTAAATGTTACTTTGAAAGTTCGGCTACACTGATTTATACATTTGGACAACATTTGACTGAACAGTACACGCGCGCGCACACACAGAGACAGACACGCGCGCACACACGCGCACACGCATACACGCGCACGAACACAGACAGACAGACACGCACACACAGACAGACACGCGCACACGCACAGACAGACACGCGCACAGACAGACACACACACAGACGCGTGTGCACGCACAGACAAGCACATACAGACACGTGCGCACGCACGCACAAACACACGTGCACACATGCGCACACACACACACACGGCTGTACCTGATGGGAGCTGTATGAGGACTGGTTGTGGTTGTGCATGATGGTTGGTGGACACAGACTGTACTGGAGCGGCTGGCCCAGTAAAGAGTATCTCCCATCTGCACACACACACATATACAGGATCAACTCAGGTCATGTGACTCCCGCACTGTGATGTCATATGTGTTTGTAAATAACTCCTGCTAGTAATTGTTCTGCACACCACACTAAAGCCACAATTCCTCTTTCATGTTAATCAGTCATGCGTCCACAGGAAACTTTCATTTGTTCACAATCCTGATCGCTAGTAACGCTAATAATAACAACTTTATTTGTGTCACATTTCAAGCACATAAAAACACATACAGAGCTAATTAATAAATAAGAGATACAAGAAACGTCATAAATACAATTAGAGATGGTCATTTTCCAACTAGTCAAATATTTTGTAATTATTGATGACTTAAAAATGTACTGGACACAGTTCAGAAAGGACATGATGTCTTATATGATCCCTCTTATAGAATGCATATGAGTGTATATGTACCTTGTGCTGACCCGCCGGGTCGAGGGAACTGTGAAATGAGAGGAAGAGGGCCGAGACCGGGACACACACTGTTTACACTGCCAGACGGAGAGGGAGCCGGAGATTGTGTAGGAGACGCCAGTGGACTGTTCAGAGTATTGACCTACACACACACACACACACACACACACACACACACACGTTAATTGTTTTCACGTGCGGTTTAGAGGCGAATAAATCAGAGATAAACCCCTTAGAGTTGTGCCACTGTATATCCACACACATGGTTCCTTTATCTGAGACTTTTCCTCCATTTGCCATCTAAATATATAAAATGGGGTTTGATTCAATAAATGTAAGTGGCTGTAAAATTAAAATAAAAAAGCAACACCTTTGGTCTTTCGTAGTCAAAATTGACCGACCATTGAACATTAATGGGAAAGACCAAAAAAAGAGCAATTGTTTTTATCTGTCAAATAAATAATAAATCAGCCACAATGCAGAAATAAAATACAGAAATTACAGAGTGAGACTCTAAAACATCCTCAGTGCAAAACACAAACACACACACACACACACACACACACACACACACACACACACACACACTCGCTCGTGCACGCAAACACAAACTCACGCACGCGCACATGCACACACACGCACACAAACTCACGCATGCACGCACACACACTCATACACTCGCGTATGGAACGCCAGGCAGTTCAAATATACGCGAATTTTAACACGTAGACAACGCGTAGACAACGCGTCAACAACACGTTGTTTGCACGTTGTTAACGTGTTGTCTACGCGTTGTCTACGTGTTAACTTTTCACGCGTTGTTTACGTGTTGTTTACGTGTTGTTAACGCGTTGACAACGTGTTGTTAACACGTTAACAACGTGTAAACAACGTGTTGATTTCATGTGATTCTGAGCCATTTGGCCACTTGTCCAGTTTGAAGGGGTGAGTGTTGCACTTTTCCATTGGCTGCTGAGTTGTAGGGTTAAACCATTTCTGTAAGCCTGGGGGGTTTGCCTGCCACTATTTAACATACTAAGATCCTCTAATTTCTTGGTCCTTTTCTTCCTTTTGTGTGTAGCCTATACAAATGTAATATTAGGATTGCAGTTTTAACACTTTACAATTTATTTTAAGTTATAAATTATTTACATAAAGACAAATTGCCTCCTTATGCTTCACTACTGATATTCTTGCTTTACACCATTCAACAATTGTGTTGCTGCAAAGTTACAGTGGTACTCACTAAATGATGGTTTAGGATACAAACCATTGTAATAAATGTATTTGGAAAACATGAAATTTTACTCTTTGAACATTTTTATTGAATGTAGGTTATGACCAGCAGGGGGGCATACCAGACTAGCCTATACCCTTAAGATATAGTGAGAGAGTGAGTGAGTGACTGAAAGATATAGTGAATGAGTGAGTGAGTGAGTGAGTGAGTGAGTGAGTGAGTGAGTGAGTGACTGAAAGAGATATTAAGTGATGAGTGTGTGTGTGTGAGTGAACCAAACAGAGTTAAGTTAACAGAAAATAAATTGATTAGCCTATATTGGAATCCTTGATTTCACACATCCTCACATTCAAACGGGAAGCAGAACCACCCCATCACATCCCTTACCACCACGTCACAATAAAACATGTGATGGGGTGGTAAATTTCATCCCAAAATGGCTGCAGATCTCACATGTGGTCAAGTTCCTCACATAGCATAAATGCATTCAATCTGAAATATAATTTTCTTTGCATTAATAATGTAAAAAATGTCATAAATAACAGTTTTCCCTATCTATTTTTTATGACGGGGTGGTTGGTTTGAGCTTGATGGACACTGCCTAACATGAAAAAGCAACAAATAAACAAAGTAAAAGAATGTCAGTACTTGGCTGCTTTTGTTTGTGGTGGCTACAAGGCTCAAATGATGTAATTTCCACTTTGTGATGTGATTTAAAGCAACGGTACATTATTTATAGATAAAACAATTAGTGTGACGGGTGGTAAGTCAAACTGAGGGACGCACACAAATCATAAAATATTTACCAAAAAATAATATTTATTTTAAATAAATATATTTTATATATACAGGAACACACATAAAATCCTGAAAATAATAAACGTTTGAAAAAAATGTATAACTTATTTGGTGATATTTTAGATGCACGTGTCATGTTGGTCAACACGGACATGTGAAATTGGCTATGTACTAATGAAAAATGATTAAAAATAGTATGTTACTCTTTAAGAATTGTATTTTTATCATATATCATGTTAACAAGAACACATCATTTAATAACTAAGCTTTGGAAACACACTTTGGGACATTTTTTGTGCCTTATGCATCTCATCAAACGTTGCGGACACAAATGGCAGCTGTTTCATGGGATAACTATTTTACACAGTTATGTTTTTAACACTAATAGACACCTCCTGACCTTAGGTTCTCAGTTGAATATGATCATAATCGTTTGTCTTTTTTGGATATGTGGATCGAATTATGCAGTGGCAGCCTTATATCAAAAATAAACAGATAAGACTACAATCTGCCTAGCCAGCAGTGCTCATCGAGCTCTGGAATATGGTTTACCCAAGAGCTCAGATGTCATTCTAATGAGGAACTAATTGATAAAGCTGCTGCAATGAAAAATAAAGCTTTCGGGACAGAGCCTACACTTTACAGTGTGTTGATGAGGCTTACCAAGGTGCATTTAAATTCTAGTTTGATCTTTTACAAAAAAGTGTCAAATAGGGTAAAAGTTACTCTGTCAGAACACTATTCTTAAACACTGGACTATTTTTTGCCTCTGATACGGCATAAGCATTAGCATACCCAGCATTTTAATGATCCTCCCTCTTTGTCTATAGAAGAGGTCCTAACTTATGCAACAAGCTGGTGCAGGGCTAACATTAAGGCAGGTCCTAAACAGAATATTTTAGCTCCTCTAAAAGATGGGAATAATCCATCTGGCAATTGTGCCCAGTGCCAAACAACAAGGGAAAATCCTCAATGTGGATTTTGATATGTGTTGTGCTGTAATCCAAGATGTTTCTTTTCTTCATCTCTCATGTACAGTTTAGGGTCTATGGTTTGTGGTGCCCCTCACCTGATATCTCTCCATTAGCCCTTTGTTCTGAGATGCTTTTTACTTATAGATCTGGGGACTTCTGATTTATGATGGCTCAAGCCTGATCCCTCTCAAATCCCCATTTAATTTGTGATTAGATTGTATTGTACTATTATCATGGGCAAGTAAGGCTTCTAATGGCATGCATCACAGTACGCCATTCAGTACTCAAAACCTCAATCCCAGGAAGTGGAGCCTCTGTCTTCAGAGTTTGCACATAGACTTACAGTCTATTGGCGTGCACAGATGTGTTGGTACTGCCAGTGACTGGAATGTGATTGGTTATTTCTGCCTGTCTATCCAGTGTTGAGTTATGTATGCCCTGATGAAGGTCTGTTAGACCGAAAGCTTAACAAACTGATACACTGCATAGATTTAAGTGTGCTGATATCTCTTTTATCAGTTTGGACTCATTGATGCTTCCAGCACCTTAGCAAAAATTAAGCCAGGTGGAGGAGTGGTCATCTTGTTTTATTTCTGTCTCTGATAATAAAACAGAGTGAAAAGACATGGATTGATTTATTAAAGTGCAATTTAAACTTTTATTTTGTATTTATATAGTTATTTATGACTGATATAGTGTATGGATTTGATGGCTGTTGTCAAGGCTTTTAGGCTTGGAGACACTTCAAGATGGATTTACTTTCAACATGCTTAATACACGGCATAGTTTCTGTCTTACAGGTTCTCACTAATATAAGCTTCAAAATACATAAGACTTGATGCACTGGATTTTTCATTCCCCCAGTATCTCCAATATGCCGCATTCGCTCATTCATACTAAACAAAAACTTGCAGCATAATCCCACAACCATACTTTCACATAGTGATGCGGTTTTCCGGAACCAGCTGTGTGACAGAAAAAGACCCAACAGACACAACACCAGCATGCCGGCTGTGGCTTTTCACACACACATTGTTCCATCTCTGTTACTACTCATGTTCCTGGCACAAAGGTGGATCAAATCAGACCCCCCTTTCACGCTCCGTACCTTTCATATAGCGAGACAATACTCCCAGAAAATAATGCAGTGTGAAAACAGCTATGGATAGCCAGACTCATGATTTAATTCCCAAAAAATTAGATGAGAAGTCTGATGATATTTAACAAGGGCCATCAGACCATTTGCACAATATTGGGCACAATTAAAACTGTTGAACCACATTAATATATATAATGTATTATGTATAAATAGGCTGTAACTGGCTAAACACTTACTTCTCAGGTTTTAGGCTTTAATAAGAATTTTAAGCATGACCTAGGAGTTTGGCACAGTAGTGTACATCTGCTGTCAGGACAGTCAAATCAGTTACTATCTGACCTAATTACAAACTTTCATTCTAATCTCGACAGTCTTTGGAAGGCTGTATATTTCATCAAAATGGGTAATATCGCATGTGTACATATGTCTGAGTGCTTAATATCTAAACAAAAGAAGTCCGTTTAGGTTTTAACAAGCCCCATAATTAGTCACAATGTGCCCTCTGCTGGTCAAAGCCCTACATTAAATTAAAATGCTGAAAAAGGTTCATGTTGTTTTCCAAAGACATATACAGTATTTATTACAATGGTCTGTATCTTACACCAACATTAAATGAGTACCACTGCTGTTAGTTTTTCACCGCACAACTGTTAATGTTTTTTAAGATATAAAACTAAAGTTTATGAATGGTGTAAAAAGGATGAATTCCCTCTAATGTGTTTGTTTACCAAAATAGGCAGTAAAGGAGCAAAAGGGGCAATTTATCTTGATGAAAATAATAATAATAATTTATTTTAAGTCCTAAAACTGCAATCCTAATATTACATTTGTATAGGCTACACACAAAAGGAAGAAAAGGACCAAGAAATTAGAGGATCTTAGTATGTTAAATAGTGGCAGGCAAACCCCCAGGCTTACAGAAATGGTTTAACCCTACAACTCAGCAGCCAGTGGAAAAGTGCAACTCTCACCCCTTCAAACTGGACAAGTGGCCAAATGGCTCAGAATCACATGAAATCAACATGTTGTTTACGCGTTGTTAACACGTTGACAACACGTTAACAACACGTAAACAACACGTGAAAAGTTAACATGTAGACAACGCGTAGACAACACGTTAACAACGTGCAAACAACGTGTTGTTGACGTGTTGTCTACGCGTTGTCTACGTGTTAAAATTCGCGTATATTTGAACTGCCTGGCGTTCCATACTCGCGCGCGCACACAAACACGTACGCATGCACACGCGCGCGCGCGCGAACACACACTCGCTCGTGCACGCAAACACACGCACACACACTCGCGCACGCAAACACACAAACTCACGCATGCATGCACGCACACACATAGACAATCGCGCGCGCGCACACAAACACGCACGCATGCACACACACGCGCGCGCACACACATTCGCTCACTCGTGCGCTAGCACGCAAACACACACATGCATGCAAACACACATGCATGCACACACACACACACACACACTACATTTTTACAATAGAAAGTTTGAAATGGTTAAATGTTTCCTCTGATTCTTCCTTTTTATTAATTTTCAGAATTTTGCAGTTCATTTCTGTTTGTTGATGTTATTCTGATTTACTTTGAGTTATTACAGCTGCATGTTTGTAATAAATGATTGGTATATAAATGTTTATTCTGTGTGTTTGTAACATCATGGTCAGGTTTGATCGCAGCATAATGACATTAACTGCAACAACACTTCAAATCAACTCAAGATAATAATAGTTTGATCATGTCTAAATATAAATATATATATATAAATGCATATCTTGTGATAAAATATTAAATGATGTCACAATAAATCATCAGAATAAACAGTGTGTGTCTCCAGTCACTTACTGTCTGTTACTGACGTCACATGATCAACTCATTATTTATATTATATTCACCAGATGTGTCCAATTTATGCCTCATTCTCATATTTTATTCATGTTTCAGCAAACTGGTATAAACTTGCACCCCTGGACATTGTATAAAGCCAACCAAATGAATCTGAATAACCTCTTGGTCCAATAGTCACAGGGTTACAGATACCTGCGGGTCGGGTTTGCTGGCTCTTTGCTCCATGCTGTAGTATTTGCAGGGGTTCCACTGCACCAGTGGAGGATTCTGGGTCGGCTGCGGCCCATTTGGAACGCTGAGCTGCATCACCATGACGCTAGTGCCGGGAGGCGGGACCCCTAAAACACAAACATGTCAGTCAATACCCTAAAACATTGTATCAGTCTAATAACAGCACTCTTCTGTGAATGCTTACCCAATGCATAAATAATAACTGAATGACACAATGGTTGATATAAAGATTAAAGAGACAGCGTACCCATTTACTCACCCTCATGCCATCCCAGATGTGCATGACTTTCTTTCTTCTGCTGAACAGAAATAAAGATTTTTAGCAGAATATTTCAGCTCAGTAGGTCCATACAATGTAAGTGAATGATGACCAGAACTTTGAAGCTTAAAAAAGCACATAAAGGCAGCATAAAAGTAATCTGTGTGTTTTAATCCATGCCTTCATAAGAGATATGATAGGTGTGGGTGACCGAACAGATCAATATAAAATAACTTTTTTACTATAAATTCTACTTCCCGCCGAGTAGGTGGCGATATGCATGACGACTGTGGATTTATAGTAAAAAAGGACATAAATATTGAACTTTCTCACCCACACCTATCATATCTCTTCTGAAGGCATGGATTAAACCACTGGAGTCTGACGGATTACTTTAATGCTGCCTTTATGTGCTTTTTTAAGCTTCAAAGTTCTGGTCACCATTCACTTACATTGTATGGACAAACAGAGCTGAGATATTCTCTAAAAATATTAATTTGTGTTCTGCTGAAAAAAGAAAGTCATGCACATCTGGGATGGCATGAGGGCGAGTAAATGATGAGAGAATGTTCATTTTTGGGTGTACTGTCCCTTTAATGCACGAGTAATTGTTTAGTATAGACAGTATAGATATTTAGCTATTGGACTGGTGCTACACTGCCATTTACTGGCGCAGAATGGGTCATGTTTTGTTCTCTGGTACCTGAATACTGCTGCTGTATTTGTTGCTGGCTGCAGGGAGAGGCAGACTGGGTCAGCTGGTACTGATCAGAACTGGGCGGCTGCAGATAACCCACAGACGGACTGAAACACAGAAATGATCATTAATAAACAGTTGACTACCAACACAGATGGCGTACAGGTGATGTGGAGTGTATGTGTGTTTACCTTGTGCTGTTCTGTTGTGTGGGGGTCAGTACGCCGTAATAAACGGGCATGGGCGCAGCAGTTGGCATGGCTCCATGTACTGACTGGCTAGCGGGCACCATGACAGGCTGCTGGAATTGCTGCTGAACCACAGACTGGCTCTCATTGGCAACAGGCACCTGGAACAAGTTCTCAGGCTTAGAAAGGTTTTATGTTTTTTAACTACGGGCACGGGCAAAATAAAGAACTGTTGATGAAACTTTACTTTTATACTTCAGAAGTAAAAGTGCCTGAAGAAACGACCAGATTCATAAACGCACACCTGATAAGAGGGCATAGGCGGGTATGTGACCATCATTCCTGGCATCTGTCCGTTCATGCCCGTGTGCTGCGTGTTCATCATACTGGCGCTCTGTGGTGGCTGAACTCCCATCATGCTCTGGTACGCAGGCTGCTGATTGGACATCATGGGCTGTAGAGGAGCTGATCGTGCAAAAAAAACAAAAACATGATGAACTTCATGTACTCGCCGTACGGGGGCGTCTCAGTGTGAAGTACAAATTAAAATGTAATACGAGACAAATTTAAGAAACCATTAAAATGCCAACAGATCCGAGTCCTCTTATAACCTGAAAGAGAGACTACACTTTAAGTCAGTGGTTTTAAACTGGTCATGAGTTAAACACAACCCAGTTGAGGAGCTCTGAACTAAAGCATCGACAGATGACACTGACCGGAGGACTGCGCTGGCGGGGGGAGAGGCTGAGAGCGCTGTGTGTACGACACCTGGTGAGATATGGACCGGTACTGCTGCCCTGAATTAGGATACTGTCCACCTGTAGAATAATACTGCACCTGGATCTGAGCGAGAGAGAGAGAGAGAGAGAGATATTAAGAGTTTGCTGACATTAACATCATACTGCACATCATAATCTGTGATACCTCCTACACTGCGTTCCCGCTCAACAAGTTTTGCGTTTCCGGTCAAACCGTTTTACATTCCAGCTCAACAAGTTTTGCGTTCCAGCTCAATACGTTTTTTTGCGTTCCCAGTCAATACGTTTTGCTTTGCGTTCCAGCTCAATACGTTTTTTTGCGTTCCAGCTCAATACGTTTTGCGTTCCAGCTCAATACGTTTTGCTTTGCGTTCCAGCTCAATACGTTTTGCTTTGCGTTCCCGCTCAATACGTTTTCTTTTGCGTTCCCAGTCAATACGTTTTGCTTTGCGTTCCAGCTCAATACGTTTTGCGTTCCCAGTCAATACGTTTTGCTTTGCGTTCCAGCTCAATACATTTTGTTTTGCGTTCCAGCTCAATACGTTTTCTTTTGCGTTCCCAGTCAATACGTTTTGCTTTGCGTTCCAGCTCAATACGTTTTGCGTTCCCAGTCAATACGTTTTGCTTTGCGTTCCAGCTCAATACATTTTGCTTTGCGTTCCAGCTCAATACGTTTTGTTTTGCGTTCCAGCTCAATACGTTTTGCGTTCCAGCTCAATACGTTTTGTTTTGCGTTCCAGCTCAATACATTTTGCGTTCCAGCTCAATATGTTTTGTTTTGCGTTCCAGCTCAACAAGTTTTGCGTTCCAGCTCAGCAAGTTCTGCATTCTGGGGGGGGGGTTATTATATAAAAATTGTAGGCTGTATTATTAATAACTTTGGTTATTATTATTTTTATTACCAAAGTTTTCCTGTATTATGTTTTTCTATGAATATCAAGGTCAAAATATGTTTTCTGTAGTAAAAAGAAAAAGTGCATTGCATTATGGGATACAGCATTGGCAGGGCACATGGCACTTTCCTGCTAAAAGAGGGCACTGCCATCAGGGAATACCATTGCCATGAAAGGGTGTACCTGGCATGCAACAATGTTTAGGTAGGTGACACGTGTCAAATTGACGTCCACATGAATGGCCGAACCCAGGGTTGCCCAGAGCATCACAGTCCCTCTATCGGCTTGTCATCTTCCCACAGTGCATCCTGGTGCCATCACTTCCCCAGGTAAACGGTACAAGCGTACACGGCCGCCACGTGCTCGTATCCCCATCGTTATAATTTTATGTGACTTGTGCCAAAGTAGACCTTCTGTCAGTTCGGGCAAGATGGGACAGCCTTCGTTGCCTTCGTGCATCGATGAGCCTCTGGCGCCTAACAACCTGTCACCGGTTTGTGGTTTGCACAAGCCTTGCCGTTTTAGAGATGCTCTGACCCAGTCATTTGCCATAACAATTTGTCCCTTGTCAAAGTCGCTCAGGTACTCCTGCCCATTTCTCCCGCATTCAACACGTCGACTACGAGAACTGATTGTTCACTTACCATCTAATCTACCCAGACATCGACATGTGGCCTTGTTAGGAGATGATCAACGTTATTCGAGTGGTCATAATGTTTTGGCTCATCAGTGTATATTGTTACATGCATAATTTGTACCATATACAAGTATTTCCATTGATATGTAGAGTAAGTGCTAAAACGGTACTGTCTCTTTAAGAACAGTGGCAGTTCAGAGAGTGTCTCACAGAAGTGTTTTAGTTGAGCTCACAACAACGAGAGTTCTAGTGCGTGGTAGCTCCGCCCACTGTGAAATCTCATTGGTTAAACACCCATGGATTGTGCTCTGATTGGATGCATGAGCGAGGACAGATAACTAAGTGGAAACGTGTCACTATTAGTGTGTCGTACCTGCTGAGGAGGTGGAGGTGCCTGCATGTAACCCTGTGCAGGTGGCGCTGTCTGCAAGATTGGCTGTGTGGGTGGGGGCGGGGGTGGAGGAGGGTGCGAGTGGGGTACAGGGGGCTGGTATCCAGACGGCGGTGGGGGGATGATGTAACTGGGTTGGGGTGGAGGGTGCTGGTACAGGCCGGGCGGCTCTGGAGCTTCACTGGAGCCCTGACGACTCAAAGACATCTGCCCGAAACCAGGAGTCAATTCATCTCCCTATAGAGACAGACAAACAATCATTGGGTGTGTTCAATCACAAGACTACAAGGATCAATACAAGTGAAGCTCAACAAATTGACATTTGTAGAATAACGTTGATTGACAATGAAGATAGCCATGAGCTCGAGAGAGAGGGCGAGAGAGATTCAGTAAGAGCACAGGAGGGAGAATGAAGGGAAGTGCATGGGGAAAAGACAGGAGAGAGAGGAAACAGGAGAGCAGTGTATTAGTACCATGTTGTACTGCTGGGAAGGAGAAACAGGCAAGATGACCTGCGGGCACGAGGGGTTTGAATAAGACACAGCCTGCGCAGACGGCTGCAGAGAAACAGAAGAGAGGAAGAGAAGTTTAGAAGGAAGAACTCAGATGAAGGAATCAGAACGAAAACAAGAATGTATTTGGTCACTTGCGTCATACTTAAAAATGTGTGAATGTCGTTGGATTAGATAAGAATATATGAAAGCAAGGATGATCTGCGTATCTCAAATGCTGGTTCTGGAGGACATTTTCAGCATATTTTAACAGAGTGTGGACGTTTCCAACGGTCCCTTACTACACCTGGCAGTTTTCAGACGGTCCCTTACCACACAATCCACAGTTTTTGTATGTTTTAACAAAGGAGTGGATGTTTTCAGACAGACCCTTACCACATTTTAACAAAAAGTGTGGTCGTTTTCAGACGGTCCCTTACCACGTTTTAACAAAAAGTGTGGATGTTTTCAGACGGTCCCTTACCACACGTTTTAACAAAGTGTGGTCGTTTTCAGACAGTCCCTTACCACTTGTTTTAACAAAAAGTGAGGATGTTTTCAGACGGTCCCTTACCACTTGTTTTAACAAAAAGTGAGGATGTTTTCAGACGGTCCCTTACCACTCGTTTTAACAAAAAGGGTGGATGTTTTCAGACGGTCCCTTACCACTTGTTTTAACAAAAAGGGTGGATGTTTTCAGACGGTCCCTTACCACACGTTTTAACAAAAAGGGTGGACGTTTTCAGATGGTCCCTTACCACGTTTTAACCAAAAATTGAAAATGTTTTCAGACGGTCCCTTACCACACAATCCACAGTTTTTGTATGTTTTAACAAAGGTGTGGACGTTTTCAGACAGTCCCTTACCACCCCCGTTGTATTGTGCCTGCATTGTAAGTTTTGAAGAGCAAACAAACGTTCAGTGGCAATATCGTGGCTTTGTTTAGCAGCTAAATGAAGTTTATGTTGAGTTGTGGTGTACTCACCTGAGGCAGCATGTGATTGTGTGCGCTGATGGTGTGCTGCGTGTGAGTGTGTGTGTGAGTGGGCGTGGGCAGCAGGGCAGTTTGAGGGGGTGGCAGGGCAGGTTGGCTCTGGCTTTGAGGGACACTGGAGGGGCAGGGCAAGAGGCCGCGGCCCGGATGGGGCGGTTGTGATAGCGGACAAATATCCAGAGTGCCCGTGGGAAGACCTGTGACACAGAGAGACACTCATGTATTAGAGACCACAGAGAGGTCAGAGTTTGTCTTTGACACAATTATTACATTATGTGTACGTTGCGTGTACATTGCGGGTACATTGTGTGTAGATTGTGTGTACATTGCGTGTGTACATTATGTGTACACTGTGTGTAAATGATGTGTATATTGTGTAGATTGTGTGTAGATTATGTGTACATTGTGTGTAGATCAGAGTTTCCGCTAGAAAAAAATGGTGCCGGTCAAAGTGACCGGCAGAGGTTTCGTTTTATGGACATTTTGATGATATGCCGGTCAAATATATCGCCTCTTAATTAGTCAAGTTGAGGAAAACTGGAGGCAGTCTATGTAACTTAAAAAATGACATAATCAGGCCGTATAGAATGCAACATATTATTATTAGCTTAACTTTCAAATAGACGAAAAAAAAAACATGAACGTCCGATTGGCATCAATCAACGCCAATTGTTTTTTACTGTGGTTTCACACACATTCACTTTTTGAAACATTGAGGCACGGATGTACCTAATACAAATAAATAAAACATCTCCAGTTAACTAGCAGATCATTCATTTAGTCCGTTATTAAATAAGAGATCTAGCGCTAAAATCTGTTGTTTTTGAAATCAAGCTGAGCTCGTGTCCGCTGCTATCAGTTGCATGGACGACGCTGCGCCGAAGTTGCGCAATCTTCACTAGGACGCTGCGTTTCAATCTATCGCCGTTGCGGAGACTCTCTATTAATTCGGTGAAATCACAAAATAAAATGCACACAAACGTGTCCCTGCTTGATATAGACTGTAACCATGCACTGATGAACATAGGCTATTCAGTTTTGATGATAGAGAAAAAAACTGCACGAATCGCGCGGATTAGAAGCACTGATCTATCTATAATGAGATGTTCCTGATTCACCATCGTCTGGCCTCTGAAAAAAGCTTTTAAAGCTAGTCTGCCTGGGCCTGGCCATATTTGAAACGTCTCACTCAATCGTTCGTTGTTTAGGTCTATATTGCAGCCGTTTTAGGTGTGCGCTTTATTTGAAATGCAGCATGCGATGTTGTTTCATAACTCTCAAACGATAGAGCCTGTTCCTTTAAAACATAGCAAGAGATCGGTGTATTTTTGCTTTATACATTTTAGGCTTATTCTCAAATTCAGATTGTGTTAGGGGGACGGGATTATTAGGCAGTTTTAATCGGACAATTTGACCGGAGAGATTTAATTTTGTCGGACATTTTATTTTTTTACCGGCCAATGTCCGGTAATTACCGGACAACGGAAACCCTGGTGTAGATTATGTGTACATTGTGGGTAGATTATGTGTAGATTATGTGTAGATAATGGGTAGATAATGGGTAGATTGTGTGTACATTGTGTTTAGATTGTGTGTAGATTATGTGTAGATTGTGTGTAGATTATGTGTACATTGTGTGTACATAGTGGGAAGATTGTGTGTAGATTGTGTGTAGATTATGTGTACATTATGTGTACATTGTGTGTATATTGTGTGTATATTGTGTGTATATTGTGTGTAGATTATGTGTAGATTGTGTGTAGATTATGTGTAGATTGTGTGTAGATTATGTGTACATTGTGTGTACATAGTGGGAAGATTGTGTGTAGATTGTGTGTAGATTGTGTGCAGATTATGTGTACATTGTGTGTAGATTATGTGTACATTGTGTGTACATTGTGTGTACATTGTGTGTACATTGTGTGTGGCTCAATATGTGTTTGATGAAAATTCAGTGTAGATTAAATTAATCCTGTTCTATATTTGTTGCATCATCTCTTTGATATATATATTAAATATATTCTATTATTTTCTAATTGTTTTGTAAAAACTATCTGAGCATTTTGTAAATGTATTTGTGAAAAATATACGTGCCGGGTCGCTAAAGACCTGAGACCCAAATCCTCCAAATAACAATAACAATTTAGTATCATATTATAATAATAAACTTTACTGGACGATCATAAATAATATTCAACTGGGTGAGTTTAGTTGTAGCTTTTGTAAAATATATGTAAACATCACTTTTCTTATTGTTGTATTCATGCATATACATTTTATTTATTTTATCCTCCCCAATTTGTAACGGCCAATTCCCAATGCGCTCAGAGTCCTCGTGGTGGCGTAGTGACTCGCCTCAATCCGGGTGGTGGAGGACGAATGCGTCTGAGACCGTCAATCCGCGCATCTCATCACGTGACTTGATGAGCACGTTACCGTGGAGACGTAGCGCATGTGGAGGCTTCACGCTATTCTCCGCGAGCATCCACGCACAACTCACCACACGCCCCACCGAGAGCGAGAACCACATTATAGTGACCACGAGGAGGTTACCCCATGTGACTCTACCCTCCCTAGCAACCGGGCCAATTTGGCTGCTAAGGAGACCAGACTGGAGTCACTCAGCACGCCCTGAATAGTGTGAATAGTGTGATAGCCAGCGTAAACACTCGCCATATACATTATATTAATTATATTATAAATTAAATATAATTCTTCTTTGTGTACATTTAGTGGAAAAACTGCTGTAAAAATGGTTCATTAAACATTTTGAATGTACTTGGCAAACAGTTTGAAAGAATTAAAATATCTGATTAAAAATCAATTTTATTCGATTTTAAGATGCTTGGTAGAATTTTGCATCTAAACTCTCGGTCACTTTGATTTTGCATGATAAACAGATAAACGATTTCTGCTTTGGTATGATGGATAAGGACAGCAATACATAAACAAGCCTGTGTAACCTGTACGGGAGCCCCTGGCGCTGCCCTGCGAGCCCAGACTGTCTCCTCGTGTGAGGATGGAGATGCCGCTGAAGCTGCTGGCTTTAGTGACCGGCGGTCTGAGCGTGCGGTTCGAGCTGTCTGAATCGGTGCTGCTCCAGGGCCGAGGCTCCAGACTCTTCATATCACTGTCAGTGCTGCTCTGACGACTGCTGGACGCCCGACTCGAGCTCTCCCGGTTACCCCTGCAGGCACCAGACCAGAATTAGAGGACATGCAAGAACTTTATCAAAAGAGAGAAAACCACAAATGACATTTGTGAAAAACACACAATCAAATGTTCATCCTGAATGAAGGAAACACATAATCCAGACACAGCGCTCGGGATGGGAATCCCAAAGGATTTATCAAATCTGCTTTTGATATTGATGACATTTAAAAAATAATTATTTTTTATTTTTGAAGATTAGTGCACGAACATTTGCCCAAACAGAAACACTATATAGAAACAATTTAATTTAATCGTAGATATTTTTTATTTTATTGAAGTACAACACCTTTTGACCAGCGTATTTCAAATACGCGCGGTGCGATTACATACAAAGTTAATGCAAAGACGCAAATCCGCGGTAGGAACGAAGCGAATGGTGCGAAGCGAAAACGCAAAATCGCTTAATTCATGAAATCTTTCAACGCGAGCGAAAAATCCACTTGGCGCGTTGTCGCGAAAGCCTATCAGCGTTGAGATTGTCCGGATGTCACTGACGTACTGACGTAGTAGCAGAAGAAATCTGGAAAAATGGTAGCGGTGTGTGGACACGCGGAACTGTATGCTAATTGTAGATATCCCAGAAACGTATCTGGGACTTCACAACAGATACCGATCAGCAATCGTTGTGATATCGGCCATGGTTGATGGCGGAAAGATAAATTGTCGTAGAAGCCCCGCCTCCTGTCCTTTTCCGGAAGAGAAGGGGGGAATAACTCGCGGGTACGCGTTACTCGCGCGAGCAATTCGAGGAGAAATCTTTTATCCCGTTGTATGTGAACGCACCATTATAAAGAGCAATTTTGAGCCAATAATGTATTGCAAATTTCACTATAACTACAAAAATACAATATTATATAATTTTTTATACTATAGTATATATACACTTAAATTAAATATGAAAAAAAAAAATATTATATATATATATATATATATATATATATATATATATATATATATATATTTATTTTAGAGCTGTCAGAATTAACTCGTTAGCATGTGCGATTAATTAAAAAATTTTAACGCGTTTATATATTTTTTATCTGAGCGAGTATGGACGCTGACTATCACACCTGGAGTCGCGGGTTTGAATCCAGGGCGTGCTGAGTGACTCCAGTCAGGTCTCCTTAGCAACCAAATTGACCCGGTTGCTAGGGAGGGTCTGGGTATCTAAGTGAGTATTGACGCTGGCTAGCACACCTGGAGTCGCGGGTTTGATTCCAGGGCGTGCTTAGTGAATCCGGCCAGGAAACATCACGCAACAAGAGTTTTGGAATTGCACTGGACATATTGTTGCAGCATGACCCGGCTTACCAACAAATCTGGAACATCCCGTTTTGTTACCATAGCAACTGGTAGGGCCGAGCGGTATGATGGTATATAACGACACTGACTGCTTATGGCAAGACGACGCACTTGCATTCAAATGAATGGGAGAAACTGGAACACCCACTACGGCGGAAGTAGAAAAGGAAGCCCCGCCTTGGAGGTAAAAGAGCCACACATGACAGTCAAACTCAGGGTTCCCACTATGTTAAAGGCACACATTTCCCAGACATTTTAACGAGCCCAAAAATTGTCATATTTAATAATAAAAATAAATTATGAGACATTAAATATCTCTTAAAAATAAGCTTTGTGCTCTCAAAGACATCATTTGTGAGGCAAAAATGTGTTTGAATAACAACTTCATAGACCCTCATCGTGTGTAAATGTCACTTTTACACGTTAATTGTTCTTCCGCGCTTGTCTCTCCGTGAAGGTAGACTCACATGCCCGTCTCATTCACACAGTCGGCACATGTACCAGGTCATTCAGTTCGTTAATGAATGAAATGATTCACGAATGCCGCTTCTGTGCATCCGCTGCTGTAGGCAAGCACGCGATTGGCCGCCGCTGTAATCAATCATAAGGGTGTGTATTTGTGTATTAGACTCTTAAAATATTTTCCAGGACAAATAATTATTTTCCAGGATATTTAAAAAAAATTTCCATGACTGTAAAATTGAATTGCAAAATTCCAGGAAAGTGGAGAACGTGCACACCGACCTGCAAAGTAACGTTTCTTAGCATGATCCGAGAAACAGAAGAACAATTTATGATACCCCAGTTGTCTGACTTCAGATTTGATCGTAATCTTGAACAATCATATAAAATGCTGTGATATACGAAAGATACTGAAGGTTTTAGTCATACCTCCCAACCCTAGCGACTGGAATTTGACACTCAAAAACACACGCACGCGCACGTGCCCAATCACGCACAATCACGCAACACACATGCGCCCAATCACGCCCCAAACGAGCGCACACACGCCCAATCACGCCGCGCACGCACGCACACACACACACACACGCACGCCCAATCACGCCACAAACGAGCGCACACACGCCCAATCACGCACACGCCCAATCACGCAACACACATGCGCCCAATCACGCCACAAATGAGCGCACACACGCCCAATCATGCCACGCACGCACGCACACACACACACACACACACACGCCCAATCACACCACACACGAGCGCACACACGCCCAATCACGCCACATGCGCACACGCCCAATCATGCTGCACACAAGCCCAATCACGCCGCGACGCACGCACGCACCCACAAACGAGCACGCGCACACGCACACACACGCACCCAATCACGCCACACACGAGCGCACACGCGCCCAATCACGCGCGACACGCGCATGCGCCCAATCATGCCGCATATGCATGCACGCACACACGAGCGCACGCTCACAGGCAGGCACGCGAGCGCGCACACACGCGTGAGCGCCGCGACGCACACAGGCAGACACGCCGAAGCGCACGCACACAGGCAGACCCGCGAAGCGCCGCGACACACACAGGCAGGCACGTAGCGCACGCACACACACACACACACACACGACGCACACACAAACCCCCGAGCGCACACACACACACAAACACGAGCGCACGCACACACACACACACAAACACGAGCGCACGCACACACACACACACACGACACACGCACAAACCCACGAGCGCACGCACAAAACCCCGAGCGCACGCACACACACAAACTCACGTACGCACCCACAAACTTACGTACGCGCGGCATACACATATCAAAATGCAGTTGCATATCAGAGTGCAATAATGTATTTTTTTGATCATCATCAGAAAGTTTGAACCACAGAGCAGCCATGCACGGGCCCCTAGCAACTGAGCCAACGCAAAGCAACACACGGTCACCACGGAGACGCGCATGGCAACACACAGACAGTACCTAAACATCTGCCTCCTCTGTTGGGAGGATGAGTAGCAGCAGTCAGTGGACAGTCTGTAGGGGTCACATTGAAGAAAAGGAAGTGTGTTTGCCTTTGTGGGGCCCGTAAATAAAAACTACAATCATTACACACTCATCTGATTTGATCTGAAATGAGTCTTAAAGAACTGCAGGCAGAGTGACATTGTCATCTTTTTTTCCACCTTTTCTCAGCATTCCTTAATTTAATCGACTTGATACTATATAAAATATGCCAAAGTTTCAGAACCTCAGAAGAAGATTATCAGTACTGACCAAACTGATGTATTACGCCCAGCACACAAAATTATGCATTTCTGAAAACATTATGTATTAGAAATATAACCTTATAACCTTATAGCGTGCTGTGGCTGTACCATGATCCAGTCATTGTCATGCCATGAAACTAAATGATTATCATCTTTATGCATCACTGTGTTTACTGTATGTACAAGGGCATTATAATGTTTCATTGTATCAAAAAAAACACAAAAACAATTTTTTTGTTGGTATAAATGGCAACTGTGGGGTTAAAAGACCCTACAATCAATAATTATAAAAATAATTAAATAAAATATATTTTTGTTAGTATAAATGGCAACAGTGGGATTAAAATACCCTACAATTAATATTTATATAAATAGTTATTTTATAAATAACATTTTTGTTAGTGTAAATGGCAACTGTGGGGTTAAAAGTCCCTACAATTAATATTTATAAATATTAAAAAGTAAAATAAAATAAAATGTTATATTGTTTAGTTGATATAAATGGCAACTGAGGGGTTAAAATACCCTACAAGTAATATTTATTAAAATAAAATAATAAAAACTATTTTTGTTAGTATAAATGTTAGTAAACGACCCTACAATCAATATTTATAAAAAAATATATATTTTTTTTTCTAGTATAAATGGCAATGGGGGGGTGGGGGGTGTAAACGACCCTACAATCAATATTTATAAAAAATATATATATTTTTTTTCTAGTATAAATGGCAACTGTGGGGTTAAAAAAAATACTACATTGAATATTTATATAAAAACGAATATTTTTTGATAGTATAAATGGGAACTGAGGGGTTAAAATACCCTACAATTAATATTTATAAAATAAAAAAGCTAAATATAATATACATTAACATTTGTATTAGTATAAATGGCAACAGTGGGATTAAAAGACCCTACAATTAATATATATATATATATTTTTTAATATAAATAGCAACTGTGAGGTTAAACGACCCTACAAATAATTGTATTTATAATAATAATAATAATAATAATAATAATAATAATAATAATAGTAATGGATGATATTTGTTGTGTAATCCAAACATTATTTTGGCCCAGTGTCTCTTCCACCAGCTAATGAAACCGGATCGGTGCAGGTGTATCTTACCTGTTATCATTGATGTATCCGTTCTGAGAGGACTAAAAACAGAAATAAAAACACATCTTCAGATTACAACTCCAAATGCCATTATACATGTGTGCAAACACTGGTTTATTTCATGAACAATACAGTAACTTAAACAGCATCTAAAGCTGCACAGACGAGCTTACTTCTCGTGCAAAAATGCGATCTCTGACGCGCTGGTACTCCTCTTCTCGCTCCTCGATGGACTTACTGCGACGGCCGTCCTGCAGCGGCACGCGGATCTGAGCACGAGACCGCAGAGACGTGGTTATTACATCTATCAGACAGTTTCCCAAAGTGCAATTCTCTGTTTGGCCAGCAGAGGTACAGAACAGGGCGCCAGTCAAACCTGATTATCGTCTTTATCCACGCTGGCATCGTCCCGCTTCAGGATGAACTTCTTCTGGAAGTCGATGTTCCTCTCGTCTTTAATGTGCTCGGAAAACCTCTGCTCAGGTCTGAAACACACGTACAGCGAGAGAGAGAGAGAGAGAGAGAGAGAGAGAGGGAGTGTCTGTAAGTGTGTCATCATCACAGGAGCTGCATCGTGACCGCTCCGTCTCGCTTACATGCGCGTGTTGCTGGTCTTGTTGATGATGACCGCTTTGCCCGTTTGGTCCACGTTGTGGTCCATGCCGAAATAAGCCGCCACTCGATGCAGCAGCATGCGATGATACGAGGTCATTTGAGGAAACTTCTTGTACGGATTACTGAAAACACACACACGCAGAAACACAACCGGAGTACAAAAATCAGACTGCAATGCCCTCAAGACACCAACAGGGGGCGCCAAATATCAACCACAGCAGACTTACTTTTCATCATTAATGAACTCCAGCATGTCCTGTTCCAACTTCAGCAGCATCATTCTGTCTCTGAAAGAGTCACAGCCAATTTACAGCCAAAATTAGTCAAGAAAATGTCTGGAGAAAGAAACGGAGGCAGACGTTGCACCTCATTAAGTATATTGACATTATGCGCTCTCATTATGTGCTTCACTAGCGACGGGAAAGTTACGCCATCCTGGCACGTTTAGCATTCTGTTGGTACCTACTTTGATTTGGGACTCACTTAGTGTAGCCTTAAGATTTGAGGACTGATAGTAAGTGAATTGGGACGCAGCCAGAGAGCGAGTCTGATGAAGAAACGCTTGTGTACGCTTGTGAAAAGTGGCGCTGACAGTGCGGAGACGCTCGCGGGGTGTGTCTGCAGCTTCGGGACGGATGTCTGTTGTACCTGGGGTTGTTTTTCAGTGTGTTCACCAGGAACTCGTGCACATCAATCCCCGTGGAATCGGTGTACTCCTGACTCGAGTCTGCAACGGCACAAATGGCGGAATGAATTCCCAGCTTCATCAAATGAGACAAACACTAGCAGACACTGAATTTGTATGAAGTGAGAATTTCTAGTAATTTCCTCTTAACTTTTCTGCTGAAAAACAACTCCGTACTCAAAATCTGCACAACCACATCGATTTTATTCCATCCAAACAACGACAGCTCCACAACATCTGTACTTGTGTACTTGATTGTGTTTATTGCAAGAACTGTTAAAGTGTGACTCTTATTCAGACTGTGTGAGCTCGAACTCTTGCCACACCTGCCTCTGGACACACCGTCCTTAAATATACTTCATTTATTGTGTTTCTTAAACCGCTTTTGTCAGTTCTGTGTGTGTGTGTGTGACTGTAAGTGTGTGTGTGTGTGTGTGTATGTATATGTGTGTGTGTGTATATATATATGTATGTGTGAGTATATATGTGTGTGTGTGTGTGTGTGTGTGTGAGTATGTGTCTGTAAGTGTGTGTGTGTGTGTGTGTGTGACTGTAAGTGTGTGTGTGTATATATATGTATGTGTGAGTATATATGTGTGTGTGTGTGAGTATGTGTCTGTAAGTGTGTGTGTGTGTGTGTGAGTATGTCTCTGTAAGTGTGTCTGTGTGTTACTAAGAGTGTGTGTGTGTGTTACTAAGTGTGTGTGTGAGTATGTGTCTAAGTGTGTGTGTGTGTGTGTGCGAGTATGTGTCTGTAAGTGTGTGTGTTTGTGTGTGAGTATGTCTCTGTAAGTGTGTCTGTGTGTTACTAAGAGTGTGTGTGTGTGTGTGACTAAGTGTGTGTGTGTGTGTGTGTGAGTATGTGTCTGTAAGTGTGTGTGTGACTAAGTGTGTCTGTGTGTTACTACGAGTGTGTGTGTGTGTGTGTGACTAAGTGTGTGTGTGTGTGAGTATGTGTCTGTAAGTGTGTGTGTGTGTATGTGTCTGTAAGTGTGTGTGTTTGTGTGGGAGTATGTCTCTGTAAGTGTGTCTGTGTGTTACTAAGAGTGTGTGTGTGTGTGTGACTAAGTGTGTGTGTGTGTGTGTGAGTATGTGTCTGTAAGTGTGTGTGTGACTAAGTGTGTGTGTGTGTGTGTGTGTGTGTGTGAGTATGTGTCTGTAAGTGTGTGTGTTTGTGTGTGAGTATGTCTCTGTAAGTGTGTCTGTGTGTTACTAAGAGTGTGTGTGTGTGTGTGACTAAGTGTGTGTGTGTGAGTATGTGTCTGTAAGTGTGTGTGTGTGTGTGTGTGAGTATGTGTCTGTAAGTGTGTGTGTGTGTGTGTGTGAGTATGTGTCTGTAAGTGTGTGTATTTGTGTGTGAGTGTGTGAGTATGTGTCTGTAAGTGTGTGTGTGTGTGTGTGTGTGTGTGTGAGTATGTGTCTGTAAGTGTGTGTGTGTGTGTGTGTGTGTGTGAGTATGTGTCTGTAAGTGTGTGTATTTGTGTGTGAGTATGTCTCTGTAAGTGTGTCTGTGTGTTACTAAGAGTGTGTGTGTGTGTGTGAGTATGTGTCTGTAAGTGTGTGTGTGTGTGTGTGAGTGTGAGTGTATGTGTCTGTAAGTGTATGTGTGTGTGAGTGTGTGTCTGTAAGTGTGTGTGTGTGTGTGTGTGTGTGTGTGTGTGTGTGTGAGTGTATGTGTCTGTAAGTGTATGTGTGTGTGAGTGTGTGTGTGTGTGAGTGTATGTGTCTGTAAGTGTATGTGTGTGTGAGTGTGTGTGTGT